>NC_133181.1:62470000-62527500 GCF_049306965.1 Danio rerio | reverse complement strand
ACGGTCATAAACGAAAGTCTAATCTCGTAATGACGAGCCAGCACTGGCCATTTAAACAAGAGTTTCAGCCAGCCAAAGTGGCTAGTGGAGTGGCTGTCTAAAGCCTAGTTCACACTAGAGGATTTTGAGCCCGATTTGAGCCCGATTTGGAAGTTAACGAGCTCGCCGACAGATCGGGCTGTGATCGGGAAGAAATCTGCGGGTGCTCGGCGCTCGCCAGTCTTTATGTGTGAACTACTGAACAACGCATCAACGAGGCTCGCTGACGCGTCGCCGACACCTCGCAGACGGAAATCCAACATTCAGCATGCTGAATATTCCAGAGCAGTCGGCCGACTCAACCCCACGTGTGGTCAGATGTAGTGACGAGCTGCAGCCAATCAGAGAGCAGATCAGCATGAGCTGAATGCCTGTGTGTTCAGCAGAAACATCTGTGATTGGTCAGAATGGGCATCAGTGCACTCGCTTCATTCTGCATTAGCACAGACATGAGAGTAGGCTATATTAACAGTGGAACTAGAATTCTGTAACTATTAGAATTACCATACTGCTCATTCTGACAGTTCTCATATAAAACACCATACTGTCACAACATATTTACATTCAAAGCTATTATTGAGATATTAAAATTAAGCTTTGAATGTCTGGCATCATATTTAATGACACCATTACCCTAAAAATATCATCTTTTTGATAATACAGCCTATAAATATGTAGTTAAGATACTAGAACATGCAAAGGTCTTGGCTTTCATTTTCACTTTCAAACAGGAGCTATTTGTAATTCTGTAATTTTATAATTCTGTTTCGAAAGATATCTGCAGTAAATTGATGTTTTTGCCATCAGAAAGTTTTGTTTATGTTAGCAGGAAGTTGCCAGGCAAGAAAATGCACACATATTTAAAGTCACAGTGAAAAGTATCAGACATGCATGCAGTCATATTGACCAATATGCTAATTTAAGGCAGAAATGCTCAGTTCTTTACTGTTTTGTAATAAAAAAAAAATAACAATGTCAGAAAGAAATACACTGATAGTTAGAAAGCGGCAGGGTGTTATACATATGTTAGTTTTATTTCAAAGAGTTATAAAATTACAAAAATGAAAAACTCTCTGTGTATCTCTCCACTGGAACCTGCAGATGAGTGATTAATCCGCTGATGAATCCGCTGATTTGACGATGTTTTTAAATGCTTTCACCAAAGCTTGAAACGCTGTCAGTGATGTCATCAGCACACAAGCAGCCAATAGTGTTCAGCTGTTTCTGACGACTCCTCCCTCAAATTTTCATTGGCTGTGGTTTGGTAGCTTGAATGAGCTGATGGGGAATGAGTTGTTGTCAGATCATGTAGTGTGTGACCCCCCTCTTGTGGATCATTCACAGAGTGTCGCGTAGTGTGAACACCACAGAGATTAAAAGACACAAAGTCAAGTCATGTAGTGTGAACGGCACAGCGATCTGCTGATGTTTAAAATCCTGTAGTGTGAACTAGGCTTAACCCGCCAAAGCTGAAATCTACCCACATTTGGTGGGTGTTAATGTAAAGCCCTGTTGGTACCCTTTCGAAAGGTCGACCAAAAAGTGTTACGTTAGGCTTCGCTTTAAGGTACCCTTTGACAGTGGAAACAGCCATAAACAGGGCAGGTGTGAAACACTCTATGAAACAAAGGTTTTATTAATGCTCCTGGAAAAGGAAAATCCAGAATCTTTCAGCCGAGTTTACTCTAATGATCTCTGTTTAACACATCTGTCTTCGTTTATTGCAATAATTCTGTGTTCTCGGCTCGTATCGGTACACTTCTGCATTAATGTGACTCCAGAGATGAAGAACGTCAGTCTGTAATGGCAGCAATAACACGCAGGAGCATTACAGGTACAGTATATGAAGCTCTATGACTCTCAATGACATAGTAGCTCTGCACTTTATGAACCCTGAGAAGTGCACACTACTCACTGCTCAATGAATATACACACACACACACACACACACACACACACACACACACACACACGTTTGTGTTTCAATAGTTAAGTGTTTGCTGTATCTGTGTGTGTGTGGTGTGTGTGTGTTTTTAGGAATTCAGAGTATTTGTTTCAGTACTTCAGTGTGTGTGTGTGTGTGTGTGTGTGTGTGTGTGTGTGTGTGTGTGTGTGTGTGTGTATGTGTTTCAGTAGTTTAGCAGTTGTGTGTTGCAGTAGTTGTGTGTGTGTTTTCTGTTTTAATAATTAAGTAGAGGTTTCTTTCAGTAGTTCAGCAGTTGAGTGTGTGTGTGCATCTGCCTGTGTGCATGTCTACCTGCCTGCCTAAATGTGTGTGTGTCTGTCTATCTATATATGTGTGTGTGTGTGTGTATCCACCTGCCTGCCTAAATATTGGTGTTTGTGAGTGTAAGTGTGTGTGTGTGTATGTCCACCTGCCTGCCATAAATATGTGTGTGTGTGTGTGTTTAGGAATTCAGCGTATTTGTGTTTCAGTAGTTCAGTGTGTGTGTGTGTGTGTGTGTGTGTGTGTGTGTGTGTGTGTGTGTGTCTCAGCAGTGGAGTGTTGAGCTGTACTTGTGTGTGTGTGTGTGTATTTTAGAAATTCAGCGTATTTGTGTTTCAGTAGTTCAGTGTGTGTGTGTGTGCTTACACACGACACACAAGATGTGGAGCAATACGCAAATATCTTTACATATGAAAAATACATAATATCTTAAGCATATATATATATATATATATATATACATATATATATATATATATATATATATATATATATATATATATATATATATATATATATATATATATATATATATTTTATATATATATAAAAAGGATTAAAATATTACAAAACATATTATTTTCTAGCCTACATAAATATAAACACCACTGCCTTCATGCCTTCTTCATCTCGGGAGGCTTTTTCAGTTAATTCAATTTGCTTTTGTATAATGTTATTATTATTAGCAGTATTATTTATTATATCCATATTTATATTTGTTTTATTAAAAACAAGCTTAGATTTGTCCACCTGCAGGTTTTAGACCATATGGGGCACAGCATGTGTTTTAGGATATAACTCAGGTTTTTGAGCACACTTCATTATTATTGTTCATTTATTTGTTTGCTGGAAATTAGAACTGAATTTAGAAACAGTTTTGAAACAAATATTTGTGCTTAACAAACAAAATTAATTATTTATAAGCTAGTGGATGTCTGTGTGTAAAGGTTTCCCTATCCAAGAGCGAAAGTGAATAATTTATCTTAACTGTTTGCTTGTGAAATGCTCAGTTTTTCCACTTACTCTTACTTTGCGTCCTGTAAATAGCGAATGCGCTCTTGGCGTGACGCAGCTGGCTCTTGAAGGGAATGGGAGATGAGACTCTGATTGGTTTATTCTCAAAACACACCTATAACTCATTAAGAAAATAAACTCAACCCTTTTAGACCATGTGCCACGACGCAAAGCTGATTTTCCCGTCCTAAAATGAGCAGATATGGATTCTGACACGCCCTCAATGCGTTTGCGCCCTGCGCTTTCCATTTTGCGCATGGAGCATCAAAATAGAGCCCATAGTCTCAGTACATTGATGGATAATTCTTGTTTGAAGAGTTCACCATAATTTTATGGCTGAATAGTATCGGTTCAGGCACCGTTTTGGCACCGGTACCGTTTTAAAAGTATCGATTTAGCGAATTTTTTTTTAACGAAATTATTTTTTTTTTTTTGAGGGGGAGCTGTGTGTGTGTGTGTGTGTGTGTGTGTGTGTGTGTGTGTGTGTGTGTGTGTGTGTGTGTGTGTGAACTACTGAACCACATACACAACTGAAGTGCCAAGCTAATAAAACACACTTAACAGCTTTAACACACACACACACACACACACACACACACACACACACACACACACACACACACACACAACTGAAGTGCTAACTGAAATGCCAACACAAACAAACACACACACACGAAACTACTGAAACACACACACTATTACTGAAGTGCAGAAACACACACTCCACTGCAGAAACACACTCAACTCCTGAACTGTTAAAGTGAGGTCTGTGATCCAAACGCTGCACACTAATCTCAGATTACATCGAGAGCAGAGACACTTGCGCTTGTTCACACACAGATTACAGCTGACATGCAGATTTCCAGGGATTTGAACCAATAACCTCAATCACTAAACTGGGCCACAGAAACAACACACACACACACACACACACACGCACATTTTTAAAATGCTAAAATAAAGAACAAAGGGCGGCACGGTGGCTCAGTGGTTAGCACTGTGGCCTCACAGCAAGAAGGTCTCTGGTTCGAGTCTCGGCTGGGTCAGTTTGAGTTTCTGTGTGGAGTTTGCATGTTGTCCCTGTGTTGGTATGGGTTTCCTCCAGGTGCTCCCATGCGCTATAGGGGAATTGATCTACTGAATTGGTTGTAGTGTGTGTGTGTGTGTGTGTGTGTGTGTGTGTGTGTGTGTGTGTGTGTGTGTGTGTGATGCAGAAGTGAAGTTGACAGTGTGTTGTAATTAACTGCCTCTCAGATGTGGCCGTGTGTGTTGCGTCGTCTGATGTTTTGATAAGGTTGGAGTGTTCTGTCCTTGTCTCAGTGACGTGTGTATTATTGTCAAACCCTGAGCAACACATGAGTGTGTTCCTGAGGGACGCGGTGCTGCTGAACATATGGAGATCCGTCACAACACCAGCGTTCCTGAACACACAAGCACACACACTTCATATCAGATCAACACAAACAATAACACAAACAGCAGCACGCCGGAACACACAAACACACACTCCACATCAGACAAACACAAACAACAAAACAAACACCAGCATTCCTGAACACACAAACACACACTCCATATCAGATAAACACAAACAACAAAACAAACACCAGCATTCCTGAACACACAAACACACACTCCACATCAGACAAACACAAACAACAAAACAAACACCAGCATTCCTGAACACACAAACACACACTCCATATCAGATAAAAACAAGCAATACAACAAACACCAGCATTCCTGAACACACAAACACACACTCCATATCAGATAAAAACAAACAATAACACAAACAGCAGCATGCCTAAACACACACACTCCACATCAGAAAAATAAAAACAACAAAACAAACAACAACACAAACACCAGCATTCCTGAACCACAAACACACACTCCACATAAGATAAACACAATACCAGCACAAACACAAAACAAATACAAACAGCAGCACTGAGACAAACACAAAGACAAATACCAACACAACAGAAACACCAACACAATCACAAACACCAATACTAACACAACATAAACACCAGCATAAACACAAACCCCAACACAAATACCAACAAAAACACCAACAGGAACACAAACACTACCCAAACACCAACACAAACACAAACAAAAATACAAGCACAAACACAATGCCAACAACAATACCAACACAAACATGAACACTACACAAACACCAGCACAAACACCAACACAAACTAAAATACAAGCACATACACAATGCCAACAACAATACCAACACAAACATGAACACTACACAAACACCAGCACAAACACCAACACAAACTAAAATACAAGCACATACACAAGGGCCAACACAAACACAAATATCAACACTAACACACAACACCAGCATAAACCACAACACAAACAAAAATACAAACACAAACACCAACACAAACTCCAGCACAAACCCCAACACAAACAAAAATACAAGCCCAAACACAAATACCAACACAAACACTAACACACAACACAAACACCAGCATAAACTACAACACAAACAAAAATACAAACACCAACACCAACACAAACACCAGCACAAACCCCAACACAAACAAAAATACAAGCCCAAACACAAATACCAACACAAACACTAACACACAACACAAACACCAGCATAAACTACAACACAAACAAAAATACAAACACCAACACAAACACCAGCACAAACCCCAACACAAACAAAAATACAAGCCCAAACACAAATACCAACACAAACACTAACACACAACACAAAACAAATACAAACACAAATACCAACACAAACCCTAAAACACAACACAAACACCAGCATAAACCCCAACACAAACAAAAATACAAGCCCAAACACAAATACCAACACAAACACTAACACACAACACAAACACCAGCATAAACTACAACACAAACAAAAATACAAACACCAACACAAACACCAGCATAAACCCCAACACAAACAAAAATACAAGCCCAAACACAAATACCAACACAAACACTAACACACAACACAAACACCAGCATAAACTACAACACAAACAAAAATACAAACACCAACACAAACACCAGCACAAACAAAAATACAAGCCCAAACACAAATACCAACACAAACACTAACACACAACACAAAACAAATACAAACACAAATACCAACACAAACACTAACACACAACACAAACACCAGCAAAAACCCCAACACAAACAAAAATACAAGCCCAAACACAAATACCAACACAAACACTAACACACAACACAAACACCAGCATAAACCCCAACACAAACAAAAATACAAGCCCAAACACAAATACCAACACAAACACTAACACACAACACAAACACCAGCATAAACTACAACACAAACAAAAATACAAACACCAACACAAACACCAGCACAAACCCCAACACAAACAAAAATACAAGCCCAAACACAAATACCAACACAAACACTAACACACAACACAAAACAAATACAAACACAAATACCAACACAAACCCTAAAACACAACACAAACACCAGCATAAACCCCAACACAAACAAAAATACAAGCCCAAACACAAATACCAACACAAACACTAACACACAACACAAACACCAGCATAAACTACAACACAAACAAAAATACAAACACCAACACAAACACCAGCATAAACCCCAACACAAACAAAAATACAAGCCCAAACACAAATACCAACACAAACACTAACACACAACACAAACACCAGCATAAACTACAACACAAACAAAAATACAAACACCAACACAAACACCAGCACAAACAAAAATACAAGCCCAAACACAAATACCAACACAAACACTAACACACAACACAAAACAAATACAAACACAAATACCAACACAAACACTAACACACAACACAAACACCAGCAAAAACCCCAACACAAACAAAAATACAAGCCCAAACACAAATACCAACACAAACACTAACACACAACACAAACACCAGCATAAACCCCAACACAAACAAAAATACAAGCCCAAACACAAATACCAACACAAACACTAACACACAACACAAACACCAGCATAAACTACAACACAAACACAAATACCAACACAAACACTAACACACAACACAAAACAAACACAAACACAAATACCAACACAAAAACCAACACTAATGCAACACAAATGTAAGCACAAACACCAAAACCAAACTCAAATACAAACACAAACAAACTAATTAACATTGACATCAACCCAATTATTTTCCTATTTAAGATGTTTATGGCTACCGGTTTCCAACATTCTCCAAAATATCTCCTTTTGTTTTCAAAAGAAACCTGACATTTTATAAACTCTGGAAGAAGAGTCATTCACTCATTCATTTTCTTTTCGGCTTGATCCCCTTATTCATCAAGGGCCGCCACAGAGGAATGGACCACCAACTATTCCAGCATATGTTTTACACAGCAGATACCCCTCCAGCTGCAACCCAGTACTGGGAAACACCCATACACCCATACACTACGGCCAATTTAGTTGATCAATTCCCCTACAGCACATGGGAGCCCCCTGAAGTAACCCAGGCAAACACGGGGAGACCATGCAAACTCCACACAGAAATGTCAACTGACCAAGCCAAGACTCAAACCAGTGACCTTCTTGCTGTGAGGCCACAGTGTGACACCGTACTGCCCCTATTTTGATATTAGTATCAGAAAAAAAGACGGAATCCAGGTAAAGAAGAGATTTTGGTAATTCAAAAACACATCATGGGTCACACAGATGCATCAAATGCCTCGACATGAACACACACACACACATACATGCACACTCGCACACGCGCACATGCACGCACGCACACACACACACACACTGCAGCCCTGAAGTAGAGCAGCAGAGAAGTGTCATGATGACTGTGTGTGTGTCTCTCTCTCTCTGTGAGTGTGTCTCTTTGTGTGTGTGTATATTTGTGTGTGTGTGTTTGTGTGAGTCCTCTGGGTGAAGCTGGACACAGTTAAAGCAGCGACAGCTTCAGTCTAATTAAGATCAGCCCAAACTGAGCATCTTTATTATTCAACACTTCAGGCTGCTGACGGACAGCCAACAACAGCCACCAAAGACCTCAAAACACACACACACACACACACATACACACACACACACACACACACACACACACACACACACACACACACACACACACACACACACACACACACACACACTCACACACTCAAGTCATAGAAGCACACACAAACAGGCACACACTCACAGAAACACACACACACACACACACACACACACACACACACACACACACACACACTAATGCATAAACCGGCACATACGTGCTTCATACACACACACACACACACACGATAGAAACCACATCCACATATACTGTACAATACACACAAACACATTCACATCCCATGCACACAAACACAAACATACACAAATACACACACACACATACACATACAAACACATTCAACGACACATACACACTCAAACACAAACACACACACACAACAAACACACACACACACATACATACAAACACACTCACACACACACAAACACACACACACACTTACATACATACATACATACATACAAACACATTCAACGATACATACACTCACAAACACATACAAAGACTCACCTACACACAGACACTCTCTCTCTCTCTCACACGCACACACACATATATTCACATAAGCACACATTAACAGGCACACAAAAAACACACACACACACACACACACACACACACACACACACACACACACACACACACACACACACACACACACACACATATGCCCAAACAGGCACATACCTGTACATAGACACACACACACACAAACACACTCATAGGCACACATACACATTCACACACAAACACAGACACACATACACACTCACACACAAACAGACACAAACACACACAGACACACACAAACAAACTTCAGGCTGGAAGACATGGAATCTGTCTCACATCTATAATTCCTGCAAGAGCTCCATTATAATCACGAGCAGCAGCGAAGCCCGAGGAGCACACACACACACACACACACACACACACACACACACACACACACACACACTCACACAAACACAGGAGGAAGAGGAAGAAGAACAGGAAGAGGAGAGACTGGAAGCTGGAGATACACACCATCAACATTTTTAAGTCAACAAGACACTGCAACTTATGTTTACTACACACACACACACACACACACACACACACACACAGACTCATGCAAAACGCGCTTCAACAGTCCTGACATCTGATTGGAGGATAATTTGTGCACCCCCCTGTGGAGAGCAGGAGTTATGAATATTCTCAGTCTTCTGCAGACATTACTGCATTCATCATCGCAGACAAACCCTCAGAGTAATCATCATGTCAAAGCTCACACCACTGCTGTGTTGATTTCATCAGACATACTGTAAACTATGACATATTAACAGTATTTATTAGTATGTTTAATAATAATATGACCACAGTCAGATCACCCTGCAGCTCAAGAGCAGTCCCTCACTGAAGCTGAGCAGGGCTGAGGCTGGTCAGTGTCTGGATGGGAGAGCACATGGGAACACTAGGCTGCTGTTGGAGGTGGTGTTAGTGAGGCCAGCAGGGGGCGCTCAACCTGCAGTTGTGTGAGTCCTAATGCCCCAGCATAGTGAAGGGGACACTATACTGTCAGTGAGCGCCGTCTTTCAGATGAGATGTTAAACTGAGGTCCCGACTCTTTGTGCTTATTAATAACCCCATGGCACTTCTGCTAAAGAGTAGGGGTGTAACCCTGATGCCAAACTCCCTCCATCAGCCCTCACCCATCATGGCCTCCCAATCATCCCCATCCACTGAATTGGCTCTATCACTGAGTACATTTACATGGACACCAATAATCAGATTTTATTGCGATTAAGACAACACTCTGATTAGGAGTCGACTATGTAAACATTGACTACATTTACATGGACTTCAGTATGTAAATTATTTGCCTTAATCTAATTAAAGACAATAATATGACTCGGGTGTGTACATGAGTTGCTTTTTGAGTGTTTCTTTCATGATCCTGTTTTACACAACCCAGGCTCATTCTGGAAATGTAGTCCCGCGGACGTTTCTGGAGATCGCGGAATACGTCCCGGGAGGTACGTACGGCTGCAGTTTTTGTTTTTGAGAATCCGCGAGAGGCCGCTGTGTGCGCTTTTTCGCAACTCAAACGCAGTGCAGTTCGCGCCCGCGCTGTTCTTGCGTGAACCCACCAGAGGCCGCTGACCGACTGACCGGATGATTGACTGCGCAATATTAATAACATAAGAATATAAATCAGCATTTGTTTTCAACGTAAATAATAATAATATTGACAATGATAGTAAATCAATTCTAGATTTTAGTGCTTTTTAAAATTTATTTATTTATTTTCCCTTAAGTTTAATTCCTTTTATTCATCAGGGGTTCATCACAGAAGAATGAACCATTAACTATTCCAGCATATGTTTTACACAGAGGATGTGTAAACACATTTTCAGCTGCAACCCAGTATTGCAAAACACCCATACACTCTCATTCACACACACTCAAACACTACGGTCAATTAAGTTAATCAATTCCCCTGTAGCTCATGTGTTTGGACTGTGGGGGAAACCGGAGCACCTGGAGGCATTTACGCATTAATCTTTTAGCTTTATTTTTTGTATTGTACTTTTTAAAGGTGCTATATTATGTGTATTATTAATGTATTAATAATAATTTTCTGACACTGAAATATAGAAAATATGAAATATGAAAAAAAAAATCCTAAAGTGGTTCAATGACCAAACTCTTATTTTAATATATTTTTAAATGCATAAAAAATTAAAGTCAATATTCACTGAAAAATGTACAAAAATACACCTTTTTAAAAGGATGTACTGTATAACATTTATAATAAATAATATAATAAAAATAATGCATATATAAAACATCATTGGTGAGCAGGAGAGATTAAAACAAAGTAAAAATGACTTAAAAACAAAATAAAAATGACACTTTGGCATCACAAAAAATTTTTAATAAAAAAATAATAATAAAAAAATTAATTAATTAATTAATAAAATATAACAGCATTGGTGAGCAAGAGAGATTTTTTATAAGCCAAAATATTATTAATAATAATAAATAATAACAAAATGTCACTTAGGCATCACAAATTATATAAAATAAAATAAAATAAAATAAAATAAAATAAAATAAAATAAAATAAGGGTGACATGGTGGCTCAGTGATTAGCACTATCCCCTCACAGCATTCCACTGAGGCAACCCCTGATGATTAAAGGACTGAAAATGAATGAATAAATGAAAAACAATTAAATAAAATAAAATAAAATAAAACAAAACAAAATAAAAAACAAAACTAAATTAAATAAAAATAATAATAAATAATAAAAATAAAATAAAATAAGGGTGACATGGTGGCTCAGTGATTAGCACTATCCCCTCACAGCATTCCGCTGGAAATAGGGCTGAGCTGATAAACAATATCTTATTGAAACACAATCAATATTATATTAATAGCAATGACAGGCTCTTGAATTTTTGACTTTATATTGATCAAAGAGCCAATCACACAGCAGAACTGTGCAACATAAAATCTAAAAGAGTATTGATATTATAGATGCACCGATTGTTCAGCCAACGAAAATTTTTAGGCCGAAAATTGTTGGAGAACTCTTAAACCTGAAAGCATTAATACCATATATCAAAATATATATATCGTTATTGTTTAATATGGAAAATTATTATCGAGATTGCCATATCAGCCAGCCCTAGCAAGAAGGGCATTCGCTGCATAAAAACATGTGCTAGAATAGTTGGCGGTTCATTCCGCTGTGATCAATAAGGAACTAAGCTGAGGGAGGATAATAATAATAAAAATAATAATATAAAATAATAAAGTATATAGCATAGAGCATTGATAAGCAGGAGAGACTTAAAAAAAACACACAACAAAAATGACACTTTGGCATCACAAATAAAATAAAATAAAAATGAAAAAATAAATCAAATAAAACTAAAAATATATAATATATAAAACATCATCGGTGAGCAGCAGGGACAAAAAACTCAAATTAAAAATAAAATAGGGTGGATTGTTGGCGGTTCATTCCGCTGTGGAGAATATAAGAGACTAAGCTGAGGGAAAATTAATAAATGAAAAAATAAATAAGCCAAAAATAAATAAATAAATAAATGTATATAGCATAGATGAGCAGGAGAAACTTAAAAAACACACAATCAAAACTACACTTTGGCATCACAAATAAAATAAAATTAAATTAAATAAAAAAAAAACATTAAATAAAATAAAATTTAATTAAATAAAAAAAAAAATCAATAAATGAAATAAAATAAAAGTGTTTATAACACATAACAGCATTGATAAGCAGGAGACACTTTTAGTGTGCCAGTATAAATAAAAACGTCACTTTGTCATCCCAGACCAGTCAAGACGTCTTAATGAACAATCCTCTGACCATGGATGTTTTTCCTTCCTCTTTGACCCCAATAACCTTTAATTTTCCCTCACGAAAACCTTCACCGAACAAAACCGGGAGGATTCAGGCCGCCAATTCCCTCTCAAAGCACACAATGTCAACACTTCTTTTCTTGTGTTCGCTTTTATTCATCCCTCATTCAAATTATAATTTGATTCGCTTGGTACAAGGGCTTTGATATTAAAATTTTTAATAAAAGCGCTCATACTCGTGTACGTCGGCAGGATTTGGGGCCGATTTTCATCCTTCTATTTGTCATTATTATTATACTTCTTTTTTTTTGTCCAGCGGCACAGCCTACACAGATCATTATTTCAGAAAAAAAAGACTATTGCCTTTTTTTCTTTCCTCCCTCTCCAATAAATTCAATGCGTGTCTAAATTAATGCATTACAAGCCATGGGAGAGATATTAAAAAAATGATAAAAACTAATCCTTGATGTTGAGCCGGCGCTCTGACCCGGTGTTACATCGCTCGGATTACTGCCTAATATTTCATTACATGCACAAAATCCACAGTCGTATATCTGGCGCAGGTGAGTCGGTATTAATCACCACGCATTAAAACTCAAGTGCACACTAACAAGGGCGCATTCTGGAAGCCGCAGCGCACGCAGATGCACTGGAAAAATGTTATTATTATTATTCAATAAAACTGAAAGGCCCTGTTTGACTTAAATGTGAACATGTATTTGTTACACTAAACTCAAGTGCACACTAACAAGGGCATACTAACACTTTGGCATCACAAATAACACAATTCAACAAAATATATAATAAATAATATAATAAACTTATATGACAGCATTGGTGAGCAGGAGAGACTTTTTTAGTCTGGTTTACCATGCACCAAACTCAGGTGCACACTAACAAGTGCACACTAACACTTTGGCATCACTAATAACAACAAAAAAAATCTATGAAATTTATAATAAATAATACATTTATATAACATATAACACAGCATTGATGAGCAAGAGAGAGGTTTTATTTAGTCTCTTACTGGGTACTCAAGTACACACTAACAAGTGCACACTAACACTTTGGCATAACTAATAGCAAAAATTAAATATATAATAAATAATCTGATAAATCTATACTACAAAGCAAAGGTGAGCAAGGGAGACACTTTTTTTTATCTCTTTTACATGCATTAAAAATCAAGTGCACACTAACAAGGCCACATTCTGGAAGCTGCAGTGCATGCAGATGCACTAAAAAGGGTTATTATTATTATTATTATTATTATTATTATTATTATTAACTAAAACGAAAAGGCCCTGTTTGACTTAAATGTGAACAAGTATTTCTTGCATTAAACTCAGTGCACACTAACAAGAGCACACTAACACTTTGGCAATAAAATATATAATAAATGATAAAATAAACTTATAGAACAGCATTAATAAGCTTAAATAACAGCATTGGTGAGCAGGAGAGACTTTTTTTTGTCAATTTTACTATGCACCAAACTCAAGTGCACACTAACAAGTGCACACTAACACTTTAGCATCACTAATAACAACAAAAAATCTATGAAATTTATAATAAATAATATAATACATTTATAACATATAACACAGCATTGAATTGATGAGCAAGAGAGACTTTTTTTTGTCTCTTACTGGGTACTCAAGTATACACTAACAAGGGCACACTAACACTTTGGCAGTACAAATAGCCAAAAAATATATAATAAATAATCTGATAAATCTACAACATAGCAAAGGTGAGCAGGGGAGACACTTTTTTGTCTCATTTACATGCCATAAAAATCAAGTGCACACTAACAAGGGCACATTCTGGAAGCTGCAACAAACGCAAATGCACTGGAAAGTTTTATGGGTGCATTCCTCTGCCTTTAAGTTGATCATGAGCCCTCAAATGTGTCAGTAAGTTTGTCGTGTTTCCCCCTTACACACAACTTTTGTAAAGTGTCTGCTTCTCGTTGCCGTGTCAGAATCCTTGCTTGTAAAATCCGCTTCAGAACTCTTAGTTTAAGCAGACGTGATGAACGCGATCATGCGTGTTGATCTGAAGAGAGTCGCTCTCACTCACCGAATGCGCCTTACTGCGTGCGTCCGTTCCCTAAGCAACAAGAACAAACGCCTGACATCGCCTGTCCGTATTCCTCAAAGTTGTTTCGAATCAAATGTTTAGAGATGGTGTGACCACGCGTACCTATGTGTGCCTTTGATACACCCCGTGATGCTTCTTACGTCCTTGTTGCATCACCAGTGGCACCAAAATTAGGCACCGAAATGCATATGCTGATTTGGTCAGGTACCGTTTACAAAGGTACTGGTGGTATAAAATATAAAAATAAATAAATAAATAAATGTTAATATGCTTCAGGAAACATGTAAAGATTAAACTAAATTTGTTTATTATATCCATCAGTCAAAGATGCACCAAAATACTGGCAAATTAACATTTTCAGTCAAAGCCTAATTTTCAGTTAAAATGGGTTTGAAGAGCCAAACTGTTATGTTTAGTAATTCTCCGATAATCTCAAATGTTCAATGATATTCTCTGCCACATTATGTTTAGCTAACAACCGCCACTACTGTAACCTACAAATGATAATATATAGACCATTTTGAGAGGTGTAAACCATAACAGTGGTCCTAACGCATTTCTTGTATTGCACTTTTAATTTCTACATCTTCCAAGAATACAAAAAGGTCCATATGGTCCATACACTGATTAATAAAGGCTGTTTTAAGATATGATTAAATTGCATCGTTACGGTTACGAAATAGTTTGACAACAAGCAGGAAATGTTCATAGGCCAATGACACCACCACATTGAAATGGTCTATACTGTATTATCAAATACATTGTTATTGCGTTTTAGATCTTTACAGGTATGGTTAAGAAGACGTTTAGTGAGGGGACAGAAACGTCTTAGGTTTCATTAAAATAATGATAAGGTTTTGGTACCCAACCCTAACAATAACAAGGCCACACTAACACTTTGGCATCACAAATAACAAAAAATATCATATAAAATATATAATTAATAATAGAATAAATTTATATAACATAACACAGGATCGATAAACAGGAGAAACTTTTAGTCAATTTTACCCAGCAGTAAAGTGCACACTAACAAGGGCACACTAACTCTATGGCATCCCAAAAAACATTAGGTCTGTCTGAGATTTTGGGGCGTGGTTAAGTATGTTAGTCACACCCCAAAATCTCAGACAGACCTGATGTTTTTGGGGATGCCATAGTGTTAATCTGCGGTCACACTAGACTTTTCCTCTCATAGACTTCCATTCATACGCACGCGAATGCGTCAGACCGGAAACGCAGGGTCATGCCTCAAGCATCACTTGACTGCATGAGACCAATCGAGGATCAAAACATGTCATCTCTGGACAGAAATTTAAAACAGAGCAATCACTCGCATTTTAAAATGTCTAATCATTTTGTTTAAGGGTGCCACACGACAGAATATCGCACACACAAACTCTAGTGTGACCGTAGCTTCAGTGTGCCCTTGTTAGTCATTGACCTCCAGCTGTCACTATGACAACAAACAGAAATGATGAGGAGGAGGAGTCTGTTACATTATAATAACTCTCCTCAAACCTCTTTTGCCCATCTTTCTGAGTAGGGTTGTAACGGTATGAATTTTTCACGGTATGATAATAGTCTAAAACAATACCACGGTTTGACGGTTTCGCGGTATACGGTATGTTACAAATGTTACAAAATAATAGAACAGTGAAGCAAATTTGACTTTTTCCAAATAATATATTTTTAGTTACTATAAACAACACCACTTACAATGAACAAATAAAAATAAGAAAATAATAAATAATGTGTCAAAGTCCAAATAAAGTCCAAATAAACATGGTGCAAATCCTCAGTAAAAAATAGATATAAATATTTACTATACTATAAATAGTTACATAACGAAACTAGATTCAATATGAACATCCTTAGGTTTTATGTGCCAGCATGGATATGGTTGTCTGTGGATATGGATATGGATATGGTTGTCTGCAATGCAGACTGACAAACCGCTGCATCTTCATTTGCGTCTTTTGAAAACAGCAAGAGCAGCAGTTCGTCTTTGCTGTGTCACTGTTTTGTCATGTTTCTGTGCTGCTGTGCATGCAAAAGTACTTAGTATGAGAATTATTTCATGCAAAACTTTTTTTTTTTTGCGTTTTATTTAGCCGCGCATAAATGTATGCCTTTCTCTCATTCCGTGTTGTTCAAAAAGCTTGGTCCACAAACAAAAGCGAAACCTATGCTTATTGGTTGTGATATAGCGAGTTTGAACCAATCTGGGCATGGAGGAGGGACAATGCATCAATGTATCATGTCTGATTTGTCCGGAGACACAGTGACGAGTGTTTCTTTGTCAAATCAGCGTTGTCAAATGTTGATGACGTAACCGCACTGATTCCGGAGCCTCTGAAAGTCCGCGAATGTTTTGTGATACAGCACTGGAAAGCTGAGATTCTCTTCTTTATGCCAATCTTTGAATTGTATGAATCGGATCAGTGGATCAAAAGTTATTAAACATTTAAGAGCAATACTTATTTTTAGCCGCGGGCGGCTGTCTCGGTCTTTAAGGGTTAAAACCGTTGATATGCAATTGTTCATGGTATGATAATCGTGCACGTTCAAATCGTGGTAAACCGTCATACCGGTATATTGTTACAACCCTATTTCTGAATGAAACGCCTACTTTACTACATCCAATCAGCTCGCAGTAAAACACAAGCCACGCCCATTTGATATTACGTTTCTCTAGAAACTGCATCACACCACACACACACACACGCACGCGCAAAAAAAGCTTCACAGCCTCCCGTTCATGCGGACTTTAGGTATTTAGGTACTTTTCAGGTATTCATATGTACCTGTTGAAAGGGTGCCGGCCCAGTGACAGGCGTTCTACCTTAATTTCTGAGAGACATCAGACATGCCAAACAGCATCTCTGACTGGTTTCATACACACCAGCAGATAGAGACGCGTCCTCTGGTTTGTTCTGTCTGCTTTGCATGTGATAATGAAGCCACTGGGAGACAGAAAGAGGAACAGGGTGAGCCCGCGATTGGCCACCGAACAACTGGAGAAAAACGTGTGACGAGTGTGAAAATGAAGCAGGACGTGCAGATGATGAGGAGGATGATGAAGATGATGATGATGATCTGGTCAGTCCAAATTAAGATTGCATCGCTGCCCTAGTTAGCAAATCAGCAGAGATACAGCGATTGGCATCGACACACACACACACACACACACACACACACACACACACACACACACACACACACACAGGAAAATAGTTCACATCAGCAGGGAGACACATGTGCACACACACGCATGCACGCCCTTGTCCAAAAGTCTGACAGAGAGTGTTAAACCTGCGCTAAAGAGCAACCCATCAGCAGAATGCATGTGTGTGTGTGTGTGTGTGTGTGTGTGTACTGTAGGCATGGGCTGATGTAAGATTCTGACGGTCTGATCACCTCAGACAAAAATATCACAGTTTTGCAGTGATTAATGCTCTAAAATAAGTTATTTTTAAATGTCTGGGGGAAAACAGTAAGCCACTGCACGTTTCAGGTCAGAGCAAGTGATTTGTTTTCCAGATGCTTCCTAAATCGTAGGCTTTTGATGTGGACGGTAAAGATATTGCTGTCATAAATAAATAAATAAATAAATAAGTAAATTTAAAAAAATGTTGATAAGATATTAAAAGGTGGCACGGTAGCTCAGTGGTTAGCACTGTGCCCTCACGCTGGTTCGAGTCCTGGCTGGGTCTCTGGGCAGATGTTTCCCTTATAGTCCAAACACATGCGCTATAGGGGAATTGATGAAGTAAACTGGCTGTAGTGTATGAGTGTGTGTGAATGAGTGTGTATGGGTGTTTCCCAGCACTAAGTTGCAGCTGGAAAAGAATCCACAGTGTAAAACTATCTGCTGGTATAGTTGGCGGATCATTCAGCTGTGTTTACCTCTTAAATAGACACTAAGCTGAAGGAAAATGAATGAATGAACATTTTAATTCAGGTATTTCAGATTAACAAAAGTATTGACAGCGGATTTGTCATGTGAAACATGCTGTGTCGCCACAGCAGAATGAACCGCCAACTTATCCAGTTTTATGCATCCTTTTCAGCTGCAACCTATCATTGGGAAACACCCATACACACAGAGGAAACCCACGCCAACACTGGGAGAACATGCAAACTCCACACAGAAACACCACCTGATCCAGCGGCTGTCAGTGACCTTGCTGTGAGGCAACAGCGCTACTCACTGTGCCACCGCGCCGCTGGGAGCAAATTGAGAGCAGGAAATGATCCGCAAAAAAATAATCAACTTTACGACACTTTATTGTCATTAGTCAGATTCTGTGATGATGCATGCTATGTGGTTTAATCACTCTTTCAATTATTTATAAACACATTTATATATTAACCAAACTTTATATTGAATATCTAATATTGGAATAAACATGAAGACATTATCAATAGCACAACATTATCAGTGCAATATTGTGTTGTGAATACACTGTAAAAAAACGATTAGTTGACTTAAAAAAAAACTGTTGCTTTTAAATTAGTTAAATATACTTAAGTAGTCAGTAAAACAGTTGCTGTTTAATAGATTAGTTAACTTAAAATAAGTGAGTAATCCTGTAGCTTTTAAAATGATTAGTTGACTTAAAAGATTAGTAAATCTGTAGCTTTTAAAATTATTTGTTGACTTAACATAACCAAGTAATTCTGTAGCATTTAAAATAAATAGTTGACTTTCAAAATTTGAGTAAACCCGTAGCTTTTAAATCGAACAGTTGACTTTACTTAAAATAAGTGAGTAACCCTGAAGCTTTTAAAATGATTAGTTGCCTTTACTTAAATTAAGGGAGTAATTTTGTAGTTTTTAAAATGATTAGTTCACTTATAATAAGTCAATAAGTCAATAAACCTGTAGCTTTTAAATCAATTAGTTGACTTTACTTAAAATAAGTGAGTAATCCTGTACCTTTTAAACTGATTAGTTGACTTTAAAAAATGTAGTAAACCTATAGCTTTTAAACTGATTAGTTGACTTTACTTAAAATAAGTGAGTAATCCTGTAGCTTTTAGAATGATTAGTTGGCTTTACTTAAAATAAATGAGTAACCCTGTAGCTTTTAAAACGATTAGTTACCTTTACTTAAAATAAGGAAGTAATTGTGTAGTTTATAAAATGATTAGTTGACTTACAATAAGTGAACAAACCTGTAGCTTTTAAAATGATTAGTTGGCGTTACTCAAAATAAGTGAGTAAACCTGTACCTTTTAAACCGATTAGTTGACTTAAAAAATGTAGTAAACCTATAGCTTTTAAAATGATTAGTTGACTTAAAAATTAGTAAACCTGTAGCTTTTAAAATGATTAGTTGGCTTCACTTAAAATAAGTGTAGTTGACTTAAAAAATTGAGTAAACCCGTAGCTTTTAAATCAATTAGTTGACGTTACTTAAAATAAGTGAGCAATCCTGTACCTTTTAAAACGATTAGTTGACTTAAAATAAGTGAGTAATTTTGTAGTTTTTAAAATGATTAGCTGACTTGCAATATGTGACTGAACCCATAACTATAAAATCAATTTGTTGGCTTTACCTAAAATAAGTGTAGTTGACTTAAAAATATTTAGTAAACCCGAAGCTTTTAAATCAATTAGTTGACGTTACTCAAAATAAGTGAGCAATCCTGTACCTTTTAAAATGATTAGTTGACTTTACTTAAAATAAGGGAGCAATCCTGCAGATTTTAAAATGATTAGTTTACTTACAATAAGTGAATAATCCTGTAGCTTTTAAATCAATCAGTTGACATTACTTAAACTAAGTGAGTAAACCTGTAGCTTTTAAAATGATTAGTTGGCGTTACTCAAAATAAGTGACTAAACCTGTACCTTTTAAACTGATTAGTCTACTTAAAAAAATTAGTAAACCTATAGCTTTTTAAAAAATTAGTTGTCTACTTAAAATAAGTGAGTAATCCTGTAGCTTTTAAAACGATTAGTTGACTTCACTTAAAATAAGTGTAGTTGACTTAAAAAATTGAGTAAACCATCAATTAGTTGAAGTTATTTAAAATAAGTGAGTAATCCTGTAGCTTTTAAAACGATTAGTTCACTTAAAATAAGTAATTTTGTAGTTTTAAAATAATTAGCTGACTTGCAATATGTGACTAAACACGTAGCTTTTAAATTAGTTTGTTGACTTTACTTAAAATAAGTGTAGTTGACTTAAAAAATTAAGTAAACCTGTAACTTTTAAATCAATTAGTTGACTTTACTTAAAATAAGTGAATAATCCTGTAGCTTTTAAAATGATGGGTTGACTTTGCTCAAAAATTAGTGATTAATTCTGTTGCTTTTAAAACGATTAGTTGACTTTACTTAAAATAAGTGACCAAATCTGTAGCTTTTAAAATGATTATTTGACTTTAACATTTGAGTGAACTCGTAGCTTTTAAAACAATTTGTTTACTTCACTTAAAAAAGCGAGTAAACCCATTTGCTTAATATGTATTATTAAATGAACTATGTTAAATCTACTAAACAGTTCCAAGTTATGATGGATTTATTTCCTTTTTTAAATAAGAGCAAATAATCCCTTTTTACAGGGATGCTATATATGGTCCAGCAGCAGCAGCGGCAGCAGATTTGACAGTGTTTTCAGTGTGACTGTAGCACAGCTGTTTCACACACAGCGTTGATGTTCCAGTAACAAGATGCTTTTTCCAACAAGTAGTGCTGTGAAAAAACACAACATGACATGTTTTTGTCTCACTGTATTCCACACATACAGACGAGCAGCTCCAGACGAACCAAAACCTCCTCCAGATGACAGGATACATCTCACACTGAGACGAGAAAGCAAAATCTCAGCCCCTGGGATTCTGATTATTTCATTAAAAAGACAACAAGTTGACCAAATACACACACACACACACACACACACACACACACACACACACACACACACACACACACACACACACACACACACACAAGCTTGTTTAACTACTCATTAATGCTAATATAATATCAACCAATCACAATCATTTAGACGTATAGAAATGACGAAAGTGATCAAACCAAGCATTATAATGAGGACGAAAAAGAGATTTAATGATAGGTCTGTCATTCATTCATTCATTTTACCTTCGGCTAAGTCCCTTATTTATCAGGGTTCACCACAGCGGAATGAACCACCAACTATTTTAGCATACAATTTAGCATACAATTCCAGTATCCAGTACTGGGAAACACCCATACAAACTCATTCACACTACTAATTCACACACTAACTTACTACGGCCAATTTAGTTGATCAATTCCCCTATAGCGCATGTGTTTGGACTGTTGGAGAAACCGGAGCACCCGGAGGAAACCCACACCAACACGGGGAGAACATCAAACTCCACACAGAAACACCACCTGACCCAGCCGAGACTCAAACTAGTTACCTTCTTGCTAATTTATTGCATTATCATTGATTTGTTGCAGTAAGTCATATTATTGTCTTTTTGATAACACAGATGTGGACAGTGCACACTAGTTGATTTGTCATCTAAAATGTGCTAAAAGTCAGCAAAGTCCTTCATTTCAGATTTTAAAAATATTAATAAGCGCACACGGGTGGATTTGTCATCTGAAATGTCCAAAATTTATTAATGTATTTTAGATTCTCAAAATCATAGACAGAGCCCTCTAGTGGATTTGTCATCTGTAACATACAACAAAACTAACCCTAAGTACCACAATTCAGATAGAGATAATGTAAATAGCGCCCTCTAGTGGATTTGTCATCTGAAACGTGCAAAACGTAAGCTAATAGATGTATTTAGGGTTAAGTGTAGACAGCACCCCCCAGTGGATTTGTCATTGAATCAATAAAATGTACCTTAAGTAACGTATTTCACAATAAAAAAAAAATGTAAACAGCGCCCTCCAGTGGATTTGTCATTTGAAACGTGCACAGCCTAAGCTAATTCATGTATTTCGGATTTACAAAATTGTAGACAGCACCCTCTAGTGGATTTTTCATCTGAAACGTGCAAAATATAAGCTGATTCATGTATTTCAAATGTACAAAAATGTAGAGAGCAACCTCTTGTTGATTTGTCATCTGAAATGTGCAAAACATAAGCTTATCCATGTATTTCGGATTTACAAAATCATAGACAGCACCCTTTAGTTGATTTATCATCTGAAACATAAAAAACCATACCTTAAGTAACGTATTTCAAAATTTACAAAAACGTAGACAGCACATCATGAATTTATCATCAGAAATGTGCAAAATATAAGTTTTACTAATTAAACTTTGCATTTAAGTGGATTTGTCATCTGAAATGTCCAAAACGTACCCTAATTCATGCATTTCAGATAAAAAAATCATAGACAGCACCCTCTAGTTGTCATCTGAATCATAAAACAAAAAGTATGCTAATTGAAATATTTTAGATTAACAAAAATATTGACAGCGCCCTCTAGTGGATTTGTCATCTGAAACATACAACAACACGAATCCTAAGTAGCACAATTCAGCTTAAAAAAATAGATTTGATCAGAAACGTGCAAAACATAAGCAAATTCATGTATTTCGGATTTACAAAAGCATAGACAGTGCCCTCTAGCAGATTTATCATGGGAAACGTGCAAAACTTTTACCTTAAGTAACGTATTTAAAAAAAAATTAAAAAATGTAAACAGCACCCTTTAGTAAATATGTCATCCGAGACGTGCAAAACGTAAGCTAATTCATGCATTTCAAATTTACAAAAATGTAAACAGTGCCCTCTGGTTGAGTTTATCTAAAATATGCAAAACGTAAGCTAATTCATGTATTTTTAATTCACAGAAGTGAGACAGCACCCTCTAGTAGATTTGTCATCTGAAATGTGCAAAAAAAAAAAAAAAACATACACCAAGTAACGCATTTTAAAATAAATAAATGTAAACAGAGCGCTCTAGTGGATTTGTCATCTGAAATGTGCAAAAAAAAAAAAACATACACCAAGTAACGCATTTTAAAATAAATAAATGTAAACAGAGCGCTCTAGTGGATTTGTCATCTGAAACGTCTAAAACGTAGCCTAATTCATGCATTACAAATTTTAAAAAATCAGACAGCACCCTCTAGCTGTTGTCATCTTAATTGTAAAACAAAGCCTACACTAAGTATTTTAGATTCACAAAAATATTTAAGTAGATAAAATAGCACATTACAGATAGAATGATTAATGTAAACAGCACCCTCTAGAGGATTTGTCATCTGAAACATGCAAAATTTAAGCTAATTTATGTATTTTAGAAGTACAAAAGCGTGGACAGCACCCTCTAGTGGATTTGTCATCTGAAACATACAGTAAAATGTACCTTAAGTAATGTATTTCACAATAAAAAAAAATGTAACAGTGCCCTCTGGTGGATTTGTCATCTGAAACGTGAAAAACACACACTAATTCATGCATGAAAAATGTAGAGAGCACCCTCTAGTGGATTTGTCATCTGAAATGTGCAAAAAGTCAGCAAAATCCTTTATTTTGGAGTTTAAACATTAAACAGTGCACTCTAATGGATTTCCAACTGCACAAAACGTACCCTAATTCATGCATTTCAGATTTAAAATATCATAGAAAGCGCCCTCTAGTTGTTGTCAATTGAATCATAAAACAAAATGTACGCTAATTGAAATATTTTAAATTCACAAAAATATTGACAGCACCCTCTAATGGGTTTGTTATCTGAAACAAACAATAACATGAATCCTTAGCGCATTTCAGAAACAAAATTATAGATTTGATCAGAAACGTGCAAAACATAAGCTCTAGTGGATTTGTCATGGGAAACGTGCGAAAGTTTTACCTTAAGTAACGTATTTCAGAATAAATAAATGTAAACAGCACCCTTTAGTAAATTTGTCATCTGTGACGTGCAAAACGTAAGCTAATTCATGCATTTCAAATTTACAAAAATGTAAACAGCACCCTCTAGTAGATTTGTCATCTGAAACATGCAAAAAAAATCATCAAAATACTTTATTTCAGATTTTATTTTTATTAAAGAGCGCATGCTAGTGGATTTGTAATTTGAATTGTCCAAAACGTAGCCCAATTCAGGCAGTGTAGATTCACACAATCAAAGAAAGTGTCCTCTAGCGCAGGGGTCACCAACCTTTTGAAAACTTAGAGCTACTTCTTGGGTACCGATTAGTGTGAAGGGCTACCAGTTATTAAATAACGCATTTTTCTTAATTTACTTTTAATTATATGTTATTATTAACAATTAATAATATTCATCTATGTGAAGACATTGATCATGTTAATCATTTCTCACAATAGTTTTCAACAATGATTTAACAAGTTAGATAAATATCAATATGCAACACTTCATTTGTCTAAAATTGTTTAAGTTTTTTTTTTTAATTTTCAAATTTACAAGTGTGATTTAAAAAGAATACCTATAAAAATATTAGATGCAGCTTACGCATATGTGGTGCTATGGCAAGCTATTTTTAGAACAGGCCCGCGGGCAACTCATGGGAACCTGGCGGACTACCTTGTTGGTGACCCCTGCTCTAGCGGTTGTCATTGGAGTCATAAAAAACAAAACCTGCACTAAGTGAAGCATTTTAGATTTACAAAAAATATTGACAGCACACTCTTGTGGATTTATCATCTGAAACAAACAACAAAACAAACCCCAAGTAGCACATTTCAGATAGAGAACAAGTGTAAACAGCGCCCTCTAGTGGATTTGTCATCTGAATCGTGCAAAACGTCAGCGAATTCATGTATTTCAGATTTACAAAAGGGTAGAGAGCGCCCTCTAGTGGATTTGTCATCTGAAACATACAATAAATCATACCTTAAGTAACGTATTTTAAAATGTAAAAAAGTGTAAACGGCGCCCTCTAGTGGATTTGTCATCTGAAACATGCAAAACGTAGGCTAATTCATATTTTTCGGATTTACAAAATGGTAGAGCGCCCTCTAGTGGATTTGTCATGTAAAATGTGCAAAAAATAGTATTTAAGTAACGTATTTTAAAATTAAAAAAGTGTAAACAGCGCCATCTGGTGGATTTGTCACCTGAAATGTGCAACAATATTTAACCTAAGAAACTTTTCACATACAAAAAATATAGACAGCACCCTCAAATGGAATTGTCATCTGAAACGTGCAACAAAACGCAACCTAACTAACACATTTCATAATTGCAAATATTTAGACAGCAGCCGCTAATGTATGTCATCTAAAATGTGCAACAAAATGTACCTTAAGTAGCATAAAAAATGTTGACAGCGCCCTCTAGTGGATTTGTCACCTGAAACTTCAAAACACACCCTAAGTGCAACATTTCAGATTAGCATAAGTGAAAACAGTGCCCTCTAGTGCATTTCTTACCTGAAATGTGCAGCAAAACGTATCCTTAATAACGTATTTTATATTTACAAAATTGTAAACAGCGCCCTCTAGTGGATGTGTAATTTCAAACGTGTGTAATTACTGGTTTTAAGTGATTATTGGATTTAGTTTTTGTCTTCACAAAATCCAGCAATAAATGTGTCACACCCAGTTTTTCTGAAGTAAACCTAAAGTCTTTTTTCATGCTACACTAGTATAGACGAATCTGATTCACATCACGTTTATTTCCACATATCAACAAAGCCTGAAGCCGATCTGATTATACCAGAATCCATGTAATTTTTACTCTGCTTACACACATGTGGGCCACATCCGATCTGTGCCACATGGGAGGGTAAAATATCATAACTGGGTCATTTGGAGCATGATGTAAATGTGCCCACAGTGTCATGGCTGATGGTGTCAGACGAGCTGATCTGAGCGTTTCAGAAACTGCTGATCTACTGGGATTTTCTCCATCTCTAGGGTCTACACAGAATGCTCTGAAAAAGCGAAAATATCCAGAGAGCATCAGTTCTGTGGGTGAAAATGTCTACAAAAAGGCTACAGTTCACCAAAACTGGACACTAGAAGACTGCAGAAAAGCCGAGTGTTCATTTCTGCTGACACATTCAGAATCTCGGGTCACAATTGGATAAAATCTTGATGAAATCGTGGCTCCGTTATCAGCGGTTCTGCTGTAATGCTGTGGGTTTCTGGACACACTTTGGGTCATTTAGCAGCGACCGAGCCTCATTTAGCAGACCTGAGTGCAGATTATGAGCAGTAGATAAAACTCCACAGCAGATCTCAGATCAGCTCAGACTGCGCTCTGGATCATCACATGATCAAAGCAGCAAAATATTTCAACACCATGTTGAAAATCCGACACAAGAATTACTGTGCAAAACTGCACATAGATATATTTGAGAAAATGACTGCAAACTTACAGGATGCAGAACAGAGATCCTGACACAGGGCTCCAAATTAACCTTTTTGCCTGGTAGCACCGGTGCTCCTAACTTTAAAAATGTAGGCGCATCAGCCAAAATTTAGTCGCACCCACCAATTATAATAGAGCTGTGAACCTACACTAGTCTCGCGGTTCGGTTCGGTTACGATTATCATGCCATCGATTCGGTTCAATTCGATATTTCGGTGCATCATGGTGCATTGACGATGCTTTTATATTTTTTTCACAGCAGCAGCTCTTGTATTAAAATGTATGAATATATTTATATTCACATAGGCTATTATTTATAATACAATTGTGTCATTTAATACAAACAGTCAGATATATAAACTGTAACTTTGAACAAAACGACCATTAAGCAAATAATAAAAAACAATTATAAATATCCAGCTCAATTTCTGATCCTTGTCTAGTTCTCTTACACCCCTTTGATTGGGATTGATTGGGTTGCGATTGGCTCTTGCGCGCTGCGCTCTTCAGATGAATGATAAGCGGCAGGCAGCAGCGGCGATCTCACAGCTGATGTATGATAGACACGGTGGAGAAAACTCTGCAGACACGCGCTCGTTTCTGTATCCAAAAGTAACGCTGTAAAACAGCCGAGAGGAGAAGAAAAGCCACGCATGCAGGTCAAATGAGAGAGAGAGAGAAATGGAGTAGGCTACTTTCATTCTCAAACTCACACAGTGAAATTGTGCACAGTTTATGAGTATTAAGTAGTTAGAGCGTTGTAAATACTCGCTATCGCCTCCCTCGCAACAAAGCGCATATGAGGTAAATGACGTCAGTAATAACCGGTTATGATTATTACTGAACCGATACCGAATTGTCCGCATCTGCATCGCGGTGCATCGAAGAAACGATTAATTTTGACACCCCTAAATTATAAGCACCATTACTACAAGTTTTATACAAACATATTTATTGCAATTGAAATTAACAGTAATCAAACTAACAGGCAAATATATATATATATATATATATATATATATATATATATATATATATATATATATATATATATATATATGCAAGCGTGAGGAAAATATGTGTCAACGAAATCCCGTTCTCACAAGAAAATACATTTTTATAGCATAACTGAGTGACCAAAAGATACACGGAGCGCTCACCGGCCCTGCACACACTGCTGGACATGAATGAATCTGTTAAGGATATAACTGTGCTGTTCTCACGGGTGCTGTCTGATATTGCACTGATGCTTTTGACATGTACTGTACCTTATTATATGCATACGTCATGTTAATACCGGTCTTTTCATGAGTAGCGATGTTAGTTTACTCAGTGTAAGCCCGTTTGCGATGGTGTACGTGGTGTTTAATTTGACATATATCTGCCACTTGCATGCGGACAGCATCTGGCGATTATATGAAGGATTAAACAGAAGCTCTCGTGCTAGATGTGGCAAACAGTTACCTGAAAACTCCATCCCACAGACTTTCCATAGCAGACTTGAAGCCAACGGAAGTCTTTTATCCACTCTTGGAAAAGTGTAGATGGTGGATTAACATTCAGCACATGATCACTAGTAAGATGTGTCATTATTTGTAACTTTAGATGGTTTCTAAACCAAAATCTGTCAGTGTTATCTTCATTCTCATCTTCAGCGCTGTACAGTTTTTCGTGGTAGTAGCTTTCTCTGTCATGCCAAGCTAGAAGGCGTTGACTGAATGATTGACAGCTGATATTTCAGTGCTAGAGTAGTGGTGGGCCAATAAGAAGAGCGCGAAGGCGGGGCAAGCATTACAGGCTTTGTTTACTGCAGCAAGTTGACATGACAACTGTTTTAAACTATTCCTGAGTGCTGCGTTATGCGTTTCAAGTGCAGACAAAGAGCTTAGAGATGCATTCTGCGTGAATGTCTCCTGAATCCGCGCATGTGCTGAACATTTAGGAAGTAAAAACTGGTCGCACACAACAATTAAATGCACTCGCACAAATGCTCCCAAATATATTTTGAGGTCGCATAGATAACATTTCGGGCGCATATGTGACCAAAATGGTCGCAATTTCGAGCCCTGTGACATATTTAATTGTGTTTTATTATATCAGTGGTCCCCAACCCCCGGGCCACGGAGTGCCGGGCCGCACAAGAATGAATTATCTTTAAGTTGGCAGATAAAGTAGCTGCATTTAAAGCCAAACTGAGGCATATTGGACATGTTTCAAACATTAGCGGGGATTTTGTGTGAGACTGAGCCTGCGCCCTCACTCACCAAGCTGGTGCACGATCATCAGACTTCGCTGTTAAAGGAGTTTGAGCTCTACTTCCCAACCTCAAAGGACCCACAAACGGCTAGGGAATGAATACGTGACCCATTTGTCAACAAACCAGCTGAATCCAGCATGTCCGTGCAAGAAGAAGACCAACTGCTGGAGATCGTAAATGACGGCGGCCTTAAAACAGTGTTTGACACAACAACTCAGCCGGTGTTCTGGATTAAAGTCATGGCAGAATACCCAGAGATCACTAACACAGCGCTGAAAACCCTGTGGCCATGTTCAGATGTACATGATATGTGTGTTCTGGCGCTCACGGGCTGTTTCACGGGCACACGCAAAGCTTGAAGGTAAACAAACGGCTTATCATAAGCATCTTATCGATAATTATTTACACGGTTGGCATTAAGATGAACATATAAACGTTATCGGACTAATTTCTATCAGCTAAATGTGTCTGGAAAAATATTCAAAGGATTTTATTCTCATAAACTGCGCGGACGTGAACCGCGGACGCGAAGAGTCTGACTGTTCTGATTGGCCCAAGCAGACGTCTCACGTAAGCACGTTCTAGACGTGCACGCGCTCGTGCAAGCGTTGACCAGTCCGCAGTTAGAAAAAGGTTGGGGACCACTGTATTATATGATTAAGGGTGCTTTCACACCTAGACTTTTGTCTCAGCACCTGTCTCGTTTGTCTCGTTAGAGCAGTTCGTTTGGCATATGTGAATCCAGCAATCGCGCTCAGATCAGGGCCAAAACAATCACTCCGAGATCGCCTGAATGAGCTGATTCAATAGTTAACAAGAGCTACTTTAAACACTGACAGAAATAATGGTCACTGGGTCAGAACCTTTTCAAAATGTACCTGAAAGGATCATAGAGGTACCTCAAAGGTGCATTATAGGTGCAGTTGGGCACTAATATGTACATTTGAGGCATCACTGTGGACTCTTTTGGTGAACAGATGTATCTTTTGAAAAGGCTCTGCACCAGTGACAGCTCCCATACTTTCATTTCTGAGCATACACAGAAAAACAAAAGGAGAACATTTAGATTTTGTGCTGACTTTAAGTCCACATCGGTCACTCCTGAATCTGCCGATTAAAACCACCCAATCAGACGGCTCTGGTTACCTTAGTCCCGCCCCCGGCTGCGTGCCGAGCTCCGCCTCTGTGTTCTCCAACAGCGGTTGATCTGTTCCCCCAGAGCGAAGCAAACGCTGGCCTGCATTCAGAGCTTCAGCCTCAGCCAGAGACGCCCAGAGCTCCAGAACTGCGTCCTCACAGCACATTTGAGGGAATATATTACGCTTCTGTTGAATTAGTGAGCGCTCGGACGGCTGGGGGTTTGCAGTGACCACTGATGGGGAAGTTTCAGCAGCAGAGTTACACTTCTACACAAACAAATTCAGTGTAAAGCAGTTTGTGTAAATAGCACATTGATTCAGACCTGAGTGTAAGAGAGAGATTCAGTGTTTGTGTGTGTTTCGTGTGAGTGTGTGTTTGAGACAGAGAGGGCGTGTTCAGTATGTGTGCACGTGTGTGTGTGTGTGTTAGAGAGAGCTCTTGTGTGTGAGAGAATGTGTGTATGTGTGAGAGAGTGTCAGAAGTCACAGCACAGCTGATAGTGTTATGTCAGATTGTTCATTTTCTGGCTGCGGCGTCTCGCGTGTTTCATCTTCCAGACTCAGAGGAGGAGATGATGATAATAGATTATAAAGTCTAAATGGGAATCAGTCTGGAAATATTCCCATCCACACACTCACAGCCCAGCAAATGAACAGCGCAACACACTCCAGTGCATCAGGAGAGCTGCTGCGCGAGGTGTGAACAGCACACACACTCGGATTTAACAGCGGAAAGAAGTTCATTCCATTCACAGATCACTGAAAGATCTGGACAGCTCTCAGCTCAATCTGTTTTTGTTCTGTGAGAGTATCATATAATGTTTATTTAGCCTGGAAATGCTGGCTAATCTTGTCAGATATATAGAACTAACTAGAGCTTCGGGATATGACCATTTCTGTAAATTCAGCCATTTAATATACACTCACCGGCCACTTTATTAGGTACACCTATCTGACTATCTGAGATGATCAAGACGATATGCTGCAGTTCAAAGCGGGCATCAGAATGGGGAAGAAAGGGGATTTAAGTGACTTTGAACGTGGCATGGTTGTTGCTGAGTATTTCAGAAACTGCTGATCTACTGGGGTTTTCACGCACAACCATCTCTAGGGTTTACAGAGAATACTCCGACAAAGAGGAAATATACAGTGAGCGGCAGTTCTGTGGGCGCAAATGCCTTGTTGAGGTCAGAGGAGAATGGCCAGACTGGTTCCAGCTGATAGAAAGGCAACAGTAACTCAAATAAGCACTCGTTACAACCGAGCTCTGCAGAAGAGCATCTCTGAACACACAACACGGCCAACCTTGAGGCGGATGGGCTACAGCAGCAGAAGAGCACACCGGGTGCCGCTCCTGTCAGCTAAGAACAGGAAACTGAGGCTACAATTCACACAGACTCACCAAAACTGGACAATAGAAGATTGGAGAAACGTTGCTGCTCTGATGAGTCTCCATTTCTGCTGACACATTCAGATGCTCGACTCACAATTTGGCCTCAACAACATGAAAGTCCTTTAAAGCAGTGTTTTGGGGCAGGGATATAAATGCTTTAGGGTGGGGCTAGTAGTGCTTTGTAATGAAAATGTAGGTCGTTTGGGGATGGGGCTATAAGGGTGGGGCTTTCACTGTGTGTCTCTGTTCTGCCCTGCTTTCATTCATTCATCAATCTTCCTGTTTTCTTATAAATGCCCATCTTCCAACAATCTAATCAGTTCCTAAAGTGCCCAACATTTTCTCTAATTTCAGGACTGTGTCAATTGGATGTGTCACCATATGGAAAAACTTTCCTTTTCAAGCCGACTTTAAATCTATATGAATGAAAACACTGTAGTGCTGCACAGTATTGGAGAAAACTGACATTGCAATATTTAGTTTTTCTGCTATTTTTATTATTTTTCAATTAGTTGCCAAGAGATTTTCAAAGGTATACCTATTATATATTATCTTTAGGAGAAAGTATTATTTGTAAATATACTTTGACTGAAATAGAGGCTTTTTAAACTAAAAAAAAAAATAAATTAAAGTTCAATATTATTAATATTATATACGTTTACATTATATATTTCAGCACATTATCTCTCTGTTCCTAAAGATGTTTGGTGACCTAACTCTTATTTTAATGAGCATCTGTTTAATAAAAATGTTTTGTTTAAATACACAAAAATATATTGTCTATATTTACTGAGAAACAGATAAATACAACATTACGCTGTTCAGAGTGTATATAATAAACAATTAAGCAATGGTTAAGAGATAAAGGCAATTTTCAATGGATCACCTATTATATGTGTTCTTTTGGAGAAAGTCATTCATTCATTCATTTTCTTTTCAGCCTTGTCCCTTTATTAATCTGGCGTCACCACAGTGAAATGAACCGCCAACTTATCCAACATAGGTTCAGTGGATGTCCTTCTAGCTGCAACCTACCACTGAGAAACACTTATACACTCTCATTCACACACCTACACTACGGACAATTTAGCCTACCCAATTCATCTATACCACATGTTTTTGGACTGTGAGGGAAACTGGAGCACCCGGAGGAAACCCACGCCAACACGGGAGAAATGCCAACTGACCCAGCCGAGGCTCCAACCAGTGACCTTCTTGTTGTGAGACAACATCGCTACCCGCTATGTAGCCTTTGGAGAAAGTCTTTATTTTAATTAAACTTTAAGTTTAATTCCTATTTCGATTATAAGTTCAATTACCAAATATGATTGTATATATTTTTGCATTATATATTTCAGAACATTATCTCTCAGTTCCTGAAGATGTTTGGTGACCAAACTCTTATTTTAATGAGCATCTGTTTAATAAAACGGTGTTGTTCAAATGTGTATATATATATATATTTATATTTATATATATTTATATATATATTTATATATATATATATATATATATATATATATATATATATATATATATATATATATATATATATATTTATATTTATATATATATATATATTTATATTTATATATATATATATATATATAAATATATATATATATATATATATATATATATATATATATATATATATATATATATATATATATATATATAAATATATATATATATATATATATAAATATAAATATATATAAATATATATATATATATATATATATATATAAATATATATATATATATATATATATATATTTATATATATTTAAATATATATTTATATATATATATATATATTTATATATATATATATATATATATATATATATATATATATATATATATATATATAAATATATAAATATATATAAATATATATATATATATATATATATATATATATATATATATAAATATATATATATAAATAAATATATAAATATATATATATATATATATATTTATATATATATATATATATATATAAATATATACACACACATATATACACACATATATACATATATATAGTGTGTGTGTGTGTGTGTGTGTGTGTGTATATATGTATGTATATATATATATATATATATATATATATATATATATATACACACATACACACACACACACACACATACATACATCCATATATACACACACACACATATATATATATATTTTTTTATTTATTTATTGATAAACAGATAAAAATATATATCTAAAAAATATATAATTTAAAATATTTATAAAAAATATAAATATTTATGCTGTTCAGAGTATATACATATTTTATGCATTAAATAATAATAAATCTAAAAACCTAATATATGTATATATGTATATATGTATATATATATATATATATATATATATATATATATATATATATATATATATATATATATATATATATAGTATCAAATAAAAACTGAATGACAAGCTCAACAATGTCTGGTTTTCCAGGTCAGACAGGCGGTAACGCCGCGGTTAGTGTCAACGCAGAGGTTAGCTGAGGAAATCTCAGTACAGAGAGCCGATTTTGGGCTGTTTTTCTTCTTCTGTTCACCTCGTGCGCTTCATCAGTCAAGCTGACGGGGGGTTTGATGAATAAAGTGGTCTCCGAGAAAGACCTTGGGCAGGATTCGCTTCAAGAGCACTTGTAAACGTACCCATCATTATTCATTTCTGTATTTTTAACTTCACATCTGTAAAAAAAGCTTCACGATTTATATCACTTGCCTTGGCTTTATTTATTGATAACGATGATGTGTGATAAATAATGTAATGAACACAAGAAATCACTGTTGCGCTTGTCTGGGCCTTCAAGTCATGCGGAGGCTTTAAACCACACAGCTATGTATATTTAACACTTCTGTCAACAGCTGTGCCATTATATCATCTGAACTGACACTAACAGAGAACACCAACCAGATCTTACTCTTAGTGTTGATCTGAGCTTTGTCTTCAGTTGGAAAATCTAGGATGAGAATGAATGTTTTTAATGGTGTTTGGTCTATTTATGCACTGGCTCCACCCACAGTCGACTCTGATTGGTTCATGATGCTGTTCTACTATATTAGTGCCCGCCTACTTTATTTTTCTAAGTTAGAATTATTCACCCTCATGTGTTTAATTTTAATTATTTTATTAGTGTATGGGTGTTTCCCAGTACTGTATTGCGGCTGGAAGGGCATAAAAACATATGATGAAATAGCTTAAATTATTTTAAATATTTTTCCCCAATTTCTGTTTAACTGAGATGTTTTAAACACATTTCTAAACATAACAAATGATTTCTAATTGATTTAATTTCTCTTCGCCATGATGACAGCACATAATATTTGTCTATATTCTTCAAGACACTAGTATTCAGCTTAAAGTGACATTTAAAGGCTTCACTAGGTCAATTAGGATAAAGTTAGGGTAATTAGGAAAGTCATTGTATAACATAGGTTGTTCTGGAGACAATCAGAAACTAATATTGCTTAAGGGGGCTAATAATATTGACTTTAAAATTAGTTTAAAACCATTAAAAACTGCTTTTGTTCTAGCTGAAATAAAACAAATAAGACTTTCTCCAGAAGAAAAAAAAATATTAAAGGAAATACTCTAAAATTTTTCTGAACCATCAACATTATTTGGGAAATATTTGAAAAAAAAAACATAAATATATTGCACAGGATGACTAGCAATTAATACAAACACACTTAAAGGGACAGTTCACCCATAAATTGTGTTTCTAAACCTTTATGATTGTTCTGAAGAATGTTCAGTAAATCGGTAACCATTGACTTCCATAGTGGTAAAACAAATACTATAGAAGCCGATGGTTACTGGTTTCCAGCATTCTTTAAAATATTTTATTTTGTGTTCAATAGACTAAAGAAACTCAAACAGGTTTAGGGAGAGGCACGGTGGCTCAGTTGTTAGCACTGTGGCCTCAAAGGAAGAAGGTCACTGGTTCGAGTCGGCATTTCTGTGTGGAGTTTGCATGTTCTCCCCGTGTTGGCATGGGTTTTCTTTCGGGTGCTCCTGTTTACCCCACAGTCCAAACAAGAAGCACTGAATTAAATGATATTTTCCCACACCATGTCTTTAAAATATGGAAATTAATTTTATCCCAGAATTTTCATCGGAGTTTCTGCAGCTAGTGACAGCGCCTGCGTTTAAATGGTCTTTCATCTCTTTTTATGCTTTAACAATCAAATAAATGCTTAAGTTTATTTAACTGGTTATATTTTAATTACATTAACACATCAATGCTGTAAAAGGAACCTTTTGAAATTGAAAATCGTTATAAAGCTTTCACCGGAAGTTCATTATTATTATTATTATTATTTTTAATCATTTTATTTGAGAGATTTTAGACAAGCTGTACAAAAAGTATCCCATACATTTTAAAATAAAAACTGTCGAGGATAAAAACACAATAAAGCTCTGGGCTTATTTCCATTGCAGTCCTCTCTGTTAAATAAAACAATGTATGGCTTTAAAATACCAATCATGCATAAAACAAACAGCACCTCAACATTTTAAAACAGGAACAGAATAATTCACAAATACCTTCCTTCCTTCATTTATTCATTTTTCTTTTCGGCATAGTCCCTCAATCAATCAGGGGTCGCCACAGCGGTATGAACCGTCAACTTATCCAGCATTTGTTCGACACAGTTAATGGCCTTCCAGCCGCCCTATGTACACTCCAATAATATATAAAATAAAACATCCTCATCCACCATGCAAACTAATTATCCTCATCCAACAACCATCTTTTGAAAGCTTCATTGAACCTCCTCAAATCTTTTATTTCCTTGATGGATTTTGGTAGTTTGTTCCACATGATTGCACTTATATAAAAACATGATTTTGAGTTAAATAAACAAATAATAAAATCCCAACCCCTAGTGCTGTATGAGTGCTGTTGGCTCACCATTTGAAAACAGTTCATCAAATAACTAGGAACCACATTATTAAACATTTTACATTGAACGTACGTTTATCATTGGCTGAGAAACACCACAGGGTTCAACGCTAAGGATTTTTTCTACTGGCCCGATTGGGCCAGCGGTTCAGATTTTTACTTGCCCAGCGAATATTCTCACTGGCCCAACCAAAAAAAAAGTTAATAGCTATTTCTTAGCCACGTTTTTACTATTGAGTCAAAAATGTGTTTGAATCTAGAATTTTTATATTTTTAAAATGTTAAAAATGTATAATCAGCATATCTTCGCATTGTACCCACGTAAATGTCTGCTTACAAGACATTCTTTTAGCCTCATGAATTAATTTTGCTGTACTGGTTTTTACCAGGTTACAAAAACACGAAATGCTCACAACATCCAATCAGATAGAAGGAACTGGAAAGCAACATGGTGTTTACAACATCACTGAGGAGGCAGCATTTAAAGGCTCAAAAGCACAAACTGTTTCTCGATTCTAAGACTATATTCATATGCAATTGACAAATAGTCGCAGACTAATTGAACTTTTGTGACTAGGCACCACGAATCGTGCCAGTAACAATTCTGTCTACTGTCCAGAGCGCCTCGCACGCTGGCCCCGGGCCACTGGGCAGTCCTTATTGTTGAGCCCTGCACCAGCTGTGCATTTAGCCCATTGATGAACTAAATTGGCCGTAGTGCATGAGTGTGAGTGAACTAGGCATGGGCCGGTATAAGAATCTGAGGGTACGATAACCTTTTATATACATATCAGTTTCACAGTATCATGGTGTTGAGATTACTGCTCTAAAATATATTCTTAAAAGTCTGGGTAAAACAAAACCTTTTCACCTTTGTACACAATATATTTTAATTAGAGAAACATTTATCATGCTTTGGTGCAGTAAACGTGTCAGGCTTAATCATTCAAATGAATTATTGACTTCTGCTGCCTTCATTTGATTCAAAAACACTGATTTCTTTACAAATTATAACAGCATCTTTGGATATATATATTTTTATTGAATTTTTTGTGGGAGATACTGCTGTTCTAAAAGAAAAATAAATAAATAAACAAACAATAAAAAATCTTACCCATATTAGGAACGGTATTGCAGAAAATTTTGGCGGTTTCAAAATCTTGACTTTTCCAAACCGCGGTATACCTTGAACACATTCATCATCCCATGCCAAGAGTAAACGTGAGAGTGTATGGGTGTTTTCCAGTACTGGATTGCAGGTGGAAGGGCATATGCTGCGTAAAAACATATGCAGGAATAGTTGGCAGTTCATTCCGCTGTGACTACCTCTGAAATGGAGACTGAGCCAGAGAAAATGAATGAATGAAAACAGGTTTAGAACAAGTAAAGCATGAGTAAATGATGACTGAGTTCTCATTTTTTGGGCGATCTGTCCCTTTAACAGCTTTAATATAGGAAAGAACTATAATCCAATGGGATGTTGCCAGTGACACAATCAAATACACATAACTAAATAAACAATTCAATTTATTTAAAAGATCATGTAAATATATTAAATAAAATAAAACTTTTAATGTCGATCATGCATCGATTCATACAACACAGTTGCTAAATGCTTGATTCTGATTGGTTGATGAGTATTTTAAGGTGTGCCGTTATTTTCACATAAACGCACAGCTTATGTAGTTTTAGGCATTACAGTTCCATATCTTTATGCTGAATCATTTCAATTATTATTTTTTTCCAGCCAAAAAGAGCAAAAATTTCAACACTTATTTGTATGGTTTTAGCACAGCATCATGGGTAATGTAGTTTTAGTGGTGACAAAAATCTGCACAAGGATATGCAGGGTACAAAGAACTTCAAAAACTGTATTTAATCAGCTAAATCAGAGGCCACAGAATGCATGAAGTGCAAAACGTTGGAGCAGAAAGCTCTTCCTATTTCTTTTGGTTTTATTGTAATTGTTATGCATGAATTCAGCAATTAAACATGATTGTTTTAAAAAAATATGTTGAATTAATGCAAACAGATGAGTTCCACAAAACCAGATGTAAATGATTAACAACCTCAAAGCTCACAAAAGCAAGGTTTGTCACTATATATATATATATATATATATATATATATATATATATATATATATATATATATATATATATATATATATATATATATATATATATATATATATATATATATGGCTGATTCCAGCGTTATGGACGTGACATTTGCAGCAAAAATTCAAAACATAAATTCGCAGAGAAAGTATACGTTAACATTATATTGAACCATCTGTTTATATTTTCCAAAAAAACTAACCACAGAGTTATGGGATCAAAAAAAATCAATCTGTTAACATTTTTATACTTTAAATGAGGAAAATAAACAAGCGTTATGGATGTGACAAAAAAAGTCTGCGAGTTTACAGTATACAACATATTTAGTAGAAATTCTGTGAATTAAACTGCACAACCCAAAATAAATAATGCTCAACAAAAGGATAAGAGTTGGCTCTTTATAGAACAAAACTGATTGATTTTATTTTATTTTGACATTTTTGCATTTTTGAGGGAAAAGCTCTGTTATGGATGTGACACTTTTTCGTTATGGATGTGACGGATGTGAAATTGTCATTTGTTTGACTTTGGTAAATCAAATATAATAGTTTGAAAACATTGACAGCGACATTTTTAAGTATTTTTAAAGTACTGTAAAACACTTGCCTGCGCAAAAAATGTAGAAACGGTTTCGCTATTTTGGTGAAAACATTTTTCTTTTCATGGCAAGGTTGACATTTTCATGGAATTGCTCATTTATATGTATGTATATATATATATATATATATATATATATATATATATATATATATATATATATATATATATATATATATATATATATATATATATATATATATATAAATAAATAAATAAATAAATAAATAAATAAATAAATATATATATATATATATATATATATATATATAAAAATAAATATATATATATATATATATATATATATATATATATATATATATATATATATATATAAATAAATATATATATATATATATATATATATATATATATATATATATATATATATATATATATATATATATATATATATATAAATAAATATATATATATATATATATATATATATATATATATATATATATATATATATATATATAAATATATATATATATATATTGTTTTCCTATGGAGAAAGTAAATTACATGTTTACTTGATTTTATATAGAGCAGAAGAGAAATGGTGAATCATGAGTTTCTATAAACCTGTAAAGAACAAACAAATGTAATAAATAACACTACTGACTTTTAATCCATTTATTAAACAAGTAAAAAAACAAACTAAGGAAAATGTATAGAAATACCACATATTTTTAATTTATTGTAATTGCAGAATTAAAGTAAATTGCTTAGTTTATTTTTTATCATTTAATTATGCTTGATTATTTATTGCTATTTATTTAAAATAATTGTATCTGAATTATATACGTCATTATCAATGCATCATGTATGTGAGGAACTTAAGTTGCACGTTTCTGGATATTCAGTGCTGTGAAAAAAAGAAGAAAAAACAGATACTTAGAGTGATAAAGTGTGTGGCGGTCACTGTTGCGCTCTATGACACATCAGCTAATGGCTTTCAGTTTGGACAGATGAATTGCTTGTCGCAGGAATCTAGTCGTGTCGCGCCTGGTTAGGACACGGTTTAAGTGAGACAAATACACATCAAGACTTAACTGCTGCGTCAATATGAAAAGCAGAGTCCAGGGCTTCCCCAATAATTCACTTTAATTGCAGGCTTCAGTCAAGTGAGAGGCATTTATTTACTGTATTCATTAACCTCCAGACACTGTCAATCACTGACACATCATCATTAGCGGATCACTCAAAGACACATGAATATTCCTCACAGATTTCTAAGATCATTTTCCAACAAAACAACTATGTGATTAAGGAATTACTGGGTTTTTTAAGGAATGTATATTGTGCATGCATGCAAAATGATGCTCTTTATTATCATTACTGCATTTTATAAACATGACCATCTAAGAGTGGAGTTGCATCGCCTGTCAATCAAATGATTTATATGTCAAATGCATAATGTGCATGCATGTAAAATCCTGCCGAATGATCTGTTTAGTATCATTACATTTTATAAACATCACAAAACATGACAGTCTGGTTGCATCATCTGTCAAAGCACGATTCACATTATAATACAACGCAAAAAAAAAAAAAAAAATAAAAAAAAAAAAATAAATAAATATATATATATATATATATATATATATATATATATATATATATATATATATATATATATATATATATATATATATATATATATATATAGGGATTTTGATATGGAATGCATTATGTGCATGCATGCAAAAACATGCCACATGATCTCTTTTGTGTCATTACATTTTATAAACATCATGAAACATGACTAAGTCAAGTTGCATCACCGGTCAATCAAAGCATGATTTACAAGATTTAAGAAATGCTAAGAACAAAATTCTTATAGACTGCATTAAGCACTGCCTAATGCATTCATAATGTGCATGCATGCAAAATCTCTTTAGCCTTGTTACATTTTATAAACATCCTAAAACATGAGAGTCGGGTTGCATGACCTGTCAATCAAACAAGATTCACATGAAAAAAAATGCAAAAATAAAAATTCTGCACTGCTTAATAAATGCATAATGTGCATGCATGCAAAATCCTGCCACATGACCTTTTTAATATCATTACATTTTATAAACATCACAAAACATGACAGTCCGGCTGCATCACCCGTCAAAACACGATTCACATTATAATAAAAAGCAGAGAATAAAATAAAATAAATAAAGATTCTGATAGACTGCATTAAGCACGGATTATTGAATGCAAAATGATTAATAAACATCAGAAAACATAACGATCTAATAACAAAAGGAAGATTGCATCACTTTTCAATTAAAGCATGATTTACAAGATTTAAAATAATGCTTATAAATAAATAAAACAATTCTTATAGAGTGCATTAAGCACTGCCTAATGAATTCATAATCCGCATGCATTAGGCATGGGACAATTACTAGTTTCAAGGTACACCGTGGTTTGGAAAAGTCAAGGTTTTAAAACGCTCAAAACTTTCTTCAATACAGTTTCTAAGGTACGTGTAAGTTTTTTTATTTACTTGTTTTGTTTTTGTTTTTTAGGACAGCAGTATCTCCAGCAGAAAAGATGCCGTTTTAAATTGTAAAAAAATCTGTTTTTGAAACAAATAAAGACAGCAGATGTCAATGATTCATTCAGCCGGACACGTTTACTGTTCCAAAATATTAGAAATGTTTTTTCAAAATAAAATATATTGTGTTCAAATGGAAATTTAATATTATTTTTATCCAAACATTTAAAAAGAACTTAATTTAGAGAGCAGTAATCACAATACCGAAAAACCTTGAAAGCATGATATTTTTATCCAAGGTTAACATATCGTCAGAACCTTATACCGGCCCATGCCTAGCTAGCATGCATGCAAAAGCACACCATATGACCTCTTTAGTCTCATTACATTTTATAAACATCTCAAAACATGAGAAGCTAATAAGGGTCAGCTTGCATCACCTGCCAATCAAACAAGATTTAAATGATAAAAAATACAAAAAACAAAATCTGCACTGCTTAATGAACGCAAAATTTACATGCCGGCAAAATCCTGCCACATGACCTCTTTAGTATCATTACATTTTATAAACATCACAAAACATGACAGTCCGGCTGCATCCCCTGTCAAAACACGATTCACATTATAACAAAAAGCAAAGAATAAATTAAAATAAAATATATGAAGATTCTGACAGACTGCATTAAGCACGGCTTATGCAATGCATAATGTGAATGCATGCAAAAAAACACTACATGACCTCTTTAATATTATTACATTTTTTTAAAACCTCATAAAACATGACTGATATCTAATAACATGTTATCTAAAAAGCAAAAGAAAAAAATATTTAAAATTCTGATAAAAGAGCTGTACTGTGATTTAACATGCATGCACATTAAGCAATGCTTAATGCAGTCTATAGTATTACCACTACATTTTATAAACATCACATATCATGACAATCTAAAAAGATTTGGGTTGCATTACCCGTCAATAAGAGCACAATTCACATGATAAATAAAAGTGCTAAAAAAAAATGTATAATAACAGACTGCATTAGGCATGGCTTAATGAATGCATAATGAGCATGCATGCAAAAACACGCCACATGACCTTTTTAGTATCATTACATTTTATAAACATCACAAAACATGACAGTCTAAAAACAGTCCGGTTGCATCACCTGTCAAAGCACGATTTACATTATAATAAAAAGCAAAGAATAAAATAAAGATTCTTATAGACTGCATTAAGCACTGATTATGGAACGCATCATGTAAATGCATGCAAAAACACACCACATGACCTTTATAGTATCATTACATTTTATAAACATCACAAAACATGACTGATATCTAATGACATGTTATCTAAAAAAGCAAAAGAAAAAAAAAGAATTCTGATAAAAGAGCAGTGGCATGATTTTACTTGCATGCATACATTTTATAAACATCACATATCATAACAATCTTAAAAGATTCAGGTTGCATTACCTGTCAATAAGAGCACGATTCACATGATAAATAAAAATGCTAAACAAATGTATAAAAACATTCTGATAGACTGCATTAGGCATGGTTTAATGAATGCATATTGTGCATGCATGCAAACACGCCACATGACCTTTTTAGTATCATTACATTTTATAAACATCACAAAACATGACAATTGAATAACAGTCCGGCTGCATCACCTGTCAAAGCACGATTTACATTATAATAAAAAGCAAAGAATAAAATAAATAAAGATTCTGATAGACTGCATGAAGCACTGATCATGGAATGCATGCAAAAACACACCACACGATCTCTTTAGTATCAGTACATTTTATAAACATCACAAAACATGAGAATCTAACAAGAGTCAGGTTGCATAACCTGTCAATAAGAGCACGATTTGAAAAAGCAAAAGAAAGAAATAAAAGAAATGCATGCATGCACATTTTGCATTAATTAAGCAGTGCTTAATGCACTCTTTAGTATCATCAATTTATAAACATCACAAAACATCTACCAACAGTCAGGTTGCATCACCCGTCAATCAAAGCATGATACACAAGATTTTCGAAATGCAATAAATAAAAATTCTGATAGACTCCTTTAAGCACTGCTTAATGAACACATAATGTGCATGCATGCAAATCATGCAACGTGACCTCTTTAGTATCACTACATGACAATCTACTAAGAGTCAGGTTGCATCACCTGTCAATCAAAGCATGATTCACAAGGTTTTAAACATGCATTAAGCACTGCTCTTTAATAGGCACACAATATCCTCTTATCATATCAATCATCAAAGATGAGACAGTAAACTGTGAAATAAAAGCAGCACTCTGGATGGAGTCCGTAATATGATCGCTTTTATCATTAATATGATGGATTACACAAGCAAGCGGGTGGGGTTTGAGCAGGGTGGGTGGGAAAAAAAAAACCCTGCTGGTGCAACTTTTGTTTTTTTTTTCTTCCTTTTTTGCATACAGCTTTGTAAATTGGATCCATTTATTAGCAACGGATAAGACAGCATTCATTTCACAATGCACTAACACACCGTTCCACTGAGCACACTTCTGACATGTGATGAGCCCCAAAAACCAGCTTAAAATACGCACAATTTTTATATGCAAAGTTGCATCGTGGGAACAAACATTAAGAGCTGCGTTTAGGAGCAAGGCACGGCCTCTTGATGTACGGGGTCATAAAAATTTAAGCCAAAGTAAAATATGCTTTAATAATCACTGGTGTACTGTGTAAAGCGTGAGATATGGATCTCTGATCGCTAAAAATGAGTTGCATTAAAAATGAGATCATTCTGAACAAGAGGAGAATAAAGACATTAATAAAGCGGACCAAGCATAAAAGATCCGAGCCATATTTCTCTGCGCTGGCAGGACAAGACTGTGATACATGGCTGCGATTTACTGTTGGGTCATTATGACATGATCACACTTACAGAGGGAGGTAATGGGATCATCAATAAGATGGTGCTTGCCTTATAAAAACACCCCTAATAAACAGCACTCGGCCAACCCCAAAACTGGCCTCCAGTTCAGTTATGCATCTTAAAATACTCCATTATGTGTGTGTGCTTCACTGTGTATCCGAATCTCCAGCGAATCAGTGTTACACTGGGATGGTTTCGCAGAGAAGTGATGACGAGCCAGATCATAAACAGCCTTTTCAAGATTAAAACAGGCTTTTAAGTCAAACAACAGTCTCCAGACAGCTGCACGGTGCCATTTCTGTTAACATAAGATGATGAAACTTCATCTTAAATGCTTTATTTCAGGTACGCACCATCAAATAGGCTGTTTTGATGGCTTGGTGTTAATATCACTTGCACAAATTCCTCACTAGTGTTCTCAGGTATTATGCACAAACGTGAAAATAAAATAAACGTGGCAGCTGCCCTTTTTGTATTCCTCGCATCGGGCCACTGCGAGGCCAGTATGAAGATGAGGAGGAAAATCTGACAGCGAAATAAATGTGTTTCTGCTCACACACACACATGCACACACACGTTTATTAAAGATTTTTAATATTTATTACACTCTCAGAAATAATAATAATGCACAAGCCATCAGTGGTGGACACATCTTCACCTAAAGAGTCGATATTAATATCTTAAATTAAGAGCTAAACGACACGTTTTGGACTTTTTAGGTACTAATATGTCAATTTAAGATCTTTATGAACCCTTCAGGTGCAAGAAAAGTGAAAGAGTGTGTACTTTAATTTATGAAAATTATGAATATAGATGTGATTTGAGAATTCAGATTTCAATTGCTTGCCAAAGACACAATCTTCAATACCTTTAGGTGCATTTAGACAAATATCTGGGTTATTTTAACCCAACTTTGGGTACAATGTGAACAAAACAACATGAATAATTGGGTTTAATTTCTGATTTAATAATTAGACCAAATTGAAGCCATTTTTTTGGTGGGATTCCTCCATATTTCACTCAGTTTAATTGTAAAACATTTGTTTACAAAAGTATGATTGCACTTTAATCAAAAATCCTGTGTATGAATATTTACTATATTCCCAGAATATGAAAGTTATTAGAATATGTTGATTCCAGCAGTTCACCATCACCTGAAATCATACTGTGATTTAACTCCATGTATTGTTATTAAAATAACATCGCAAAGCGAGAGACCACACCATAATTTCCGTCAACATGTACAGATGTTAAACTCAGAACGTGCTCTCATACCTTTCTCAGGATCCATTGGATGAGCAGCAGAAAGCTCCAGCAGAGCAGCCTCATCGCACCTCTTCGTTCCGGAAGAACACTAGTCCCGTTGAGCAAACATAAACCGGACAAAATCAGCGAGCGGAAAACATCCGAGCGGGAAACAACAACTGGACGCAGGTGCTTTCAAACTGACTGCAACAATACGCCAGCGCTGCTCTCTGCGAGTTATCAAGGCAACCAAGGCGGCTCAGCTCTCCAAGTCCTTATCATTAGTGAAGTGCACATCCATTCGCGGGTTTCGGAGGTGAAAAGTTGGTGCGGGAACGGCGGCAACTTCTGTCAGCTGGCGTTCGCGCCTAATGCCCTCATTACCGCGCCCGTTTGGTGTTTAAAAAAGAAACCGTGTTGCGTGGCGTTCTCCCTCACTCGAAAGCGCACGCCCAGTGTACATTTGCGTCTTGTTCTCTCTCTCCTTTTCTCTCCCTCTCATGGTTTGAGCGCTGAATATCGATTTTTAAAGCCAACAGGTCAAACAAGCGCCTTTGAACGCGAAAAAAGTTGGCGTTATTCTCATTATTGTGTGTTTGGAATTCCGCAAAAGTTCCCCGGAGTCTTATTGTGTGGCTGTCGGTCTAACCCGAGCCCATTTAGCATCTGTAAATAGATTTAAAGAGCCTCTCATCGTTAAATAGGCTACATTTTGAATGGGTTTAAAGTGCATGTTGCGTCGCGGTTCATAAAATATGAAACAATCTGCGACATGTACACAACACTTTGTCTTGTCAGTTCAACATCTTTAAAAAGCATAAACAAACACGGAGAGAAAGAGGGAAAGGAGAGATGTATGAAGGCTAGCATCTTGGAAAGCTAATCAGGTTATTAAACCAAGCCGTAATGGATCAGAAAGCGATATAAATAGCTTGAAAGTGTGTCTCTTTCTTAAATACGTTTAATTTTGTTGTCTCGCGGTTCACATGAGACGCACAATCTGCGATGATGTGCTGTACACAATAGTTTGTGTTCTAATCAGCATGATAAAAACATCATCACTGACATGTAAACAAATACAGAGAGAGAGAGAAATGTTAAAGGTGGATGTTTGGAAATCTAGTCAGGCTGCACGTTTAGAAAGCAGAGATAAGCTAAAACAACTACTTGTTTATTTATTTAGCGAGCAGGAGCTGTTGCAAATCAGCGCACCTCAAAGTTTGATGTCCATCACCGCGCATCTGATAGATGGCAGACACCAGATGAAGCCCTTCATCGCCCCCTTGCGAATGACTGACAGAAAACATCTGAATGTCGACGTACATAATTATGAGAACTCAGGATGTGACAGATGAAATGAGTGATCGAGTCTAACGACCGTAAAACTGAAATGACTCAATCTATAAAACGTAAATTCGCCTTTAAGCTGACCCACGCCCTCAGCGACCTTCCCCTCAGAGCAAAAACTCTTCATAAGGTGACTGAAAAGCCTCCAAATGCCGCAACTACAGCGTGTTTTATAAACAGATTGGCTTTAAGGATACATATTTTGGGGGACATCGAAATAAATGCTCTGTTGGTTTCGTTTCCATTGTGATCTAGCGAGACGCGCGTTATTGATGTTGGCAGGTGAATTTGGCGGGCTGTTAAAGCGCGCGCTCTCTATCTCTGAGGGAACTGCGCCGCGCGCCTCAGCACAAATGAATGAACATGCCCGGGAAAAATGAGCGCAATTTTCTCACATATCCACTCATCTTTCCACTCCGCTTTCTTCTTTTCTGCAAATCAACACACTCATTGAGGAAAGACAAGAGGAGGGAGTTCGCCTCGAAATCGCACGGTGTGTACTAATAGACAAACACTCGAAGTGACAAATACTGAAGAGCAGAACCTTTCTGACACGACCAATCGCCATATTTAGACACAAAACAATCCACCGTATGCAAAACAATCGATCTGTTTAGCCTACCTTCAATTCAAAGGGTGTCAAATAAATATTTTTTTCATAATTTTTATTTGTCATCAGATTAGTTTCACGTATTAGAATAAATATTTGTTTTTTAACATATTAAAGATCTCAAAATATTTTTCTTGTCATCAAACATCACGACTTACAAACAAAATAGCAGGTAAAGTGTGTATGTCAATGTGTTTACATTGATTGTCAAGAAGTAATAATTAAAATAAACCTTTTATTCAATAAAACCTTCTTCTACATCTACACAGTAGATTTCTTTTAATATATCTTAAATTGAGTGTGCCAAATAAACGCCCCTTTTCACATTTGACATTAGATAGCTACATTATTAAAATAAATATTCATATTTATTTTAATGTTGTCTAGAAATAAAGTGTAAGATAATATTTTAAATATTTTATTTCTAGACAATTCAAGTAAACACATTGTTGACCTGCTATTATGTTGGATATATATATATATATATATATATATATATATATATATATATATATATATATATATATATATATATATATATATATATATTGAAATACTTGAAATCACTATAAATTTAAATTGATAAAAATGCTAATTATAATAAGTAAGTCTAAAAAAATCTATTTCTATCTATCTATCTATCTATCTATCTATCTATCTATCTATCTATCTATCTATCTATCTATCTATCTATCTATCTATCTATATATATATATATATATATATATAAACAAATATATTTATATACATACAGCTGAAGTCAGTATAATTAGCCCCCTTCAAATTATTTTCTTTTTTTTTTTAAATATTTTCCAAATGATGTTTAACAGAACAAGGAAATTTTTAAATATTTTTTCTTCTGGAAAAAGTCTTATTTGTTTTATTTGTGCTAGAATAAAAGCCGCTATAATTTTTTTTAAACACTATTTTACGGACAAAATTATTAGCCTATTTAAGCTATATTTTTTTTCTCGATAATCTACAGAATAAACCATGGTTATACTATAACTTGCCTAATTACCCTAACCTGCCTAGTTAACCTAATTAACCTAGTTAAGCCGTTAAATGTCAATTTAAGCTGTATTGAAGTGTCTTGAAAAATATCTATTAAAATATTATTTACTGTCATCATGACAAAGATACAGTAAATCAGTCATTAGAGATGAGTTATTAAAATTATTATGTTTAGAAATGTGTTGAACAAATCTTCTCTCCGTTACACAGAAATTGGGGAAAAAATAAACAAGCGGTCTAATAATTTAAGGGGGCTAATAATTCTGACTTTAACTGTATATAGATAGATAGATAGATAGATAGATAGATAGATAGATAGATAGATAGATAGATAGATAGATAGATAGATAGATAGATAGATAGATAGATAGATAGATAGATAGATAGATAGATAGATAGATAGATTGGATAAAACTTATTTCTACATTCACTCATTTGACCTTTTAGCCTATACCCGGGGTTGGCAAACCCTGTTCCTGGAGAGCCACCTTCCTGCAGATTTCAGTTGCAACCCATATCAAACACACCTGCCTGTAATTATCATGTGGTGTTCAGGTCCTAATTAATTGGTTCAGGTGTGTTTGATATGGGTAGCAACTAAAATCTGCAGGAAGGTGGCTCTCCAGGAACAGGGTTGGCCACCCCTGGCCTATACCTTAAATTCAAAAGTTGCCAAATATAACTATACACACACACTTTTTCTTTATAGTTAATTGCAATAAAATAGATACAATAATAAAACTAATACTTGTATTTAACATATTAAAGACAAGACAAAACATTTTTTCTTGTCACCAAACATCACTTCATCCAACAAAAATGTGTTTACATGAATCTTCCTTGCAGAAATAATATTTAAGGCAAACCTCATTTAAAATTAAACTTAATTCTACATGTGCACCCATTAACTGTTTGTTTACACAATCTACAGTCATTTTAATTGATAAAATAATAGAGCTTCAAGATTATACATATGGATAATAATGTGGCAAGCATTAAAAAAAGTAATTTAATAGAACAACTGAACATCCACGCATGTATTGACTTATTTATCATTAGTGCTGAGCTGGAGGTGCTTAGATTCTGTCGTTTGTTAATGGAAAATTACACCGTGGTAAAGATTCTTTGTTTAGACTTACAGCAGCGAGAAAGCAACACACGGTAAATCACAATGACAAAGCTAAATTGCTAATTACATCAGTGCAATTTAAGAACACAACAAGTCAGATTCACTTTAGAAAAACACAAATCAGAAAGAGAGAGAGAGAGAGAGAATACAGTGTCCTTAAAATCTGTGGTCGATCTGTCAGATAATTCAGAGTTCTGGGTTTTATTTTCAATATAAGACTTGCTTTTAACTTTGCTGTAAATATATTTGGCTGTCGTAGCTGGAGAAAGAAAATGAAGCCAAAGGTTTGACTGAAATTGTAAAGCCAAATGCGAAACGATAATCTTCTGTACCTGAAAGTGAAATAAAACGAATGGTTTTGTGATTCAGCACACTGCTCAGTTTTGATGAAAAACTCACATTAGCATTTTGCTGACCTTTAATTTATGATAATATAAAGTATCAGCATTATCGATTAGGAAGGAGAACAACGCTGCAAGTAGTTGGGCAGTTCATTTCGTTTGTTTGCAGGGTAAAAACAGTTTCATATTAAAGGACGTTCCTGTTTACACTTTCCTCTGGGCTTTTATTGGACAAATGGCGAGTTTAGAATCATATAATCAAGTTCCAGTGGATTTTTTTCCTTTAATAAACAACATCTTGCATATAAATTGTATTTAGCTACAAAATAAAAGCCACATATGTTGGGTAAGTCGCTTTCTTTTATTAATTTTCCTTCCACTTAATCCCTTTATTTATCAGCAACAGCGGAATGAACTGCCAACTATTCCAGCATGTGTTTCATGCAGCGGATGTCCTTCCACCCACAACCCAACACTGGGAAACACCCATACATACTCATTCACACACATACACTACAGCCAGTCTAGCTCATCATTTCCCCTATTGACCTTATTCTAAAATGTGGAAGTGCGCCTGTTTTCGCAATTGTGTTAGAACGTCTGATTCGGTCGCCAATGGGAGAAATGACTAGGAATAATAAACGGCAGAAAACAATTAAACTACTTGCTCTACATACAAATGTTTGTATGACTATACAGACCAAGTAGAATAAAATATATCAGTTTGCAACATCAAACAGCGTAACGAGCAGTTTTTAACGTCTAAAAATAAATGGAAGTGAAAGAGACCGGAAGTCTCGAGCCAAAAAGATTCAGATGGCTGCGCCCGCTCGTCGGCAAAGAATAGGGTGAATAGCGCATGTGTTTGGACTGTAGGGGAAACAGGAGCCAGTGGCGGATTTAGGCAAGGGCGATCGCCCAGGGGTTCTTTTCCCAAAACAATCGTTAGCCAACTAAAGGACACAAGTTCCGTTTTTACAAACATAGTTTGTTGATTTGCCGTTTCCCAAATCCGTCGCTACAACGAACATTCGCAAACTGCGTCGCAAACTTAAGCTCTCACAACTACACCTCTGCAGCTATAGTTAGAAACATATCCTGGCTGTGCTCTATTCCCACTTATCCCCCCTATGCCCTATTCATTTAAAAAACTCTAACACTCAAAGTTGGAATTATGAAAAGTAAAAAAAAATATTAAGCTCATCTCTCTTAGGTGTAATTTGAGCTTTCAGAGTATTTTTACAGTTCAGTTTTAGTGATCTTCATGTTTACAATTGTGCGCTCTGAAACCATTCATGTCAATTTGAACACAGCCTCATGGCGAGAGCTATAGGTGACCTATTATTTAGTTTAGTAGCAAGCTTGTGAAAACAAAAAGCATATGTTAATTCTTTTAATTTATAGTAGGTTATTTATTAAGTATGGACTGTATATGACATGGGCCTGCCGGCTAGAACTTTCTGCAGTGGTTTACATGTGTCAAATTGTCGAAGTAGACTTTAAAAAAAGAAGTAAAATAAACAAACAATACCCTACTTAATAATAATAATAATAATAATAATATTTATAATAATAATAATAATAATAATTATTATTATTATTATTGTTATTATTATTATTATCATTATCATCATCATAACCAACATCATCATTAATATTATTATTAAATTATGTTTTTTTTCATTACTTATAAATAATAAACAGTACATTGTATTTTATAATAAATAGCCTCATTATTTATTTATATGATATTAGAATACGTGTTAGCTTTTGTAAGTGATATGTTTTAGAATATGTAATGTTCAACTTCTCAATAATATTAGTAAAGCAAACCCTATGTGCCATTTACATATATTTCAGTTAATATGGAAAGCGAGTGCATGTTTTTACTAAATCTAATATTGCATTTTATTTTAAATGCGTGTGCATGTAAAACAATATAATTTGCACAAAGACATTATGGGTTCTTCTGTAAAGAAGTAGTTACTCCACCCAGTTTAGAGCGTCATTATGGGCGTTTTACGTTATAACTAACATGATTCAAGCGTTGAATCTGTGACAGAGAAACTACCGTTTTGGGAAACACTCGTTTCACAAAACTGTTGTTTTCTTTTCCCAAACGATGCATCGAACCATGACAGTTCAGCCGCGAGTTACGCCGTTGTTTAGGAAACGCACCCCAGGGTGGCATCTTGCTGGGGGCAGCATGGAAAGATGGTGCAAAAATTTTGTGTATTAATTTAGAGTGGTTATCCCAGAATAAAGACATTAGGGGTTATTCACATTTGGAGTCTATTGCATGCACAAGTTTCATTCTTTATATGCAACCGAAACAACACTGGTGAAAACAAACTGATGCATGTGCGCAGAAAACCATTCCTGTGGGCCTACACACGCTGCTCCTGATCCCGGTTGTTTACATGCAAGTCAACAAAACTTTATCGTTAATTAAATTAAATTTAAAGATTTTATTTAAAGTTTATATCATATGATGATGATGTTACTGCGACTAAGCATGGCTATGAAGCAGAAAGGAGGAATAATCAGTCAGGGAGGTAACCAAGACTTCATAATATTAATTCTTGGCCATGAGTCGGGTCTAAGACTACAGATAATTCTATGAAACATATTTATTTAGCATTCTATATAACTGTCATAATTAATATTCATGCAAAAGTCTTAGAATATTACTCCAGTTGTGTCTTTACATTGTTTTTCAGTTACATTAAGGATTGATTTCTGTTTATTATTTAGGATAATAATTGTATAATAATAATAATAATAATAATAATAATAATAATAATAAACAAACTTATATTTATTGAAAATAAATAAATATATTTAAATGTATTTATAATAATTATTATAATAATAATTTTAAATGTGTATATTTAAAATATATATTTAAATATTTAAAATATATATATATAAAGTCAACCACATAGTGTCTTCATTTCTTGGGGGATGGGGAGGAGAGGGGGTATGTTTGTGGTGGTTTCGCCCAGGGTGTCATTTCAAACTAGAACCACCACTGATTGAAGCACCTGGAGGAAACCCACGGCAACATGGGGAGAGCATGCAAACTCCACACAGAAATGCCAATTGGCCCAGCCAGGACTTGATCCAGCGACCTTCTCGCTGTTAGGCGACAGTGCTAGGCACTGAGCCACCGTGCTGCCCTAAGTTACCTTTTAAAAATTTGAGCTAAATAAAAATTGTAATACTGTACCTAACAAATGTTAAACATATATATTAAACATGAAACATTTCAAATAATTACTCTATAATTATAAAAACTATAATTATAATATAATAATCTATAAACTACTCTATAATTAGCATTTGGTTGTTGTAAGCCAATGTTGGGTCAAATATAGACAAACCCAAATGTTGGGTTAATTATTTAACTTTACACTTTTTTAAACCAGACTTTGGGTTTTACCCAACATTGGGTTACAACCACCCAGCATTTCTTCAGAATGTAAAGGTCACAACGTCTCTATCTTGTTTATGGAAATCTGTGTTATGGGTGGCATGGTGGTCCCGGCTGGGCCAGTTGGCATATCTGCTCCGGTTTCCCCCAAAGTCCAAATACCAAATTGATTGTTTGGACTAAATTGACTGTAGTGTATCAGTGTGTGTGTGTGTGTGTGTGTGTGTGTGTGTGTGTGTGGGTGGGTGTTTCCCAGTACTGGGTTGCAGCTGGAAGGGCATCCGCTGCTTAAAACTTATGCTGGAATAGTTATGGGTTCATTTCGCGTTCCACTGGTAAATAAAGGGACTGTAAATGAATAAATAAATAAATGAATGAATAAATTTGTCTTATATGTAGTTGAAGTCGGCATTATTAGCCCCCCGGAATTATTTGCCCCTTTTATTTTTTCCTCCCAATTTCTGTTCAATGGAGAGCAGATTTCTTCAACACATTTCTAATCATAATAGTGTTAATAACTCATCTCTAATAACTGATTTATTTTCTCTTTGTCATGATGACAGTAAATAATATTAGACTAGATATTCTTCAAGACACTTCTATACAGCTTAAAGTGACATGTAAAGGCTTCACTAGGGTAATTAGGGTAACTAGGCAGGTTAGGGTAATTAGTCAAGTTATTGTATAATGATGGTTTGTTCTGGAGACTATCGAATAGAAATAAAGCTTAAAGGGGATAATAATATTGACCTTAAAATGGTGTTAAAAAATTAAAAACTGCTTTTATTCTAGCCGAAATAAAACAAATAAGACTTCCTCCAGAAGAGCAAACATTATAAGACATACTGTGAACATTTCCTGAACCTGTTCAACATCATTTGGGAAATATTTAAAAAAGAAAAATAATTCAAAGGGGGGTGAATAATTCTGACTTCAAGTCAAAATCCTTAAAGTCACTATGAAATGAAAATATGATTTTATTATCAGTATGATTATCTGTAATCTAGTGTGCTTCAAAATAGTGACAACATTTGCATTTAGAGGAAATAATCATTCAAAGTTTGCAGTTCGTCACTTTGACCGAAATTACTCGCTCATACTTCAGTTTCTCATTTCAGGATGGACGATGGTCTTTGACGTTGGGTTCTGACTACATTTTCATTTCTAAACAAAATGCAACGTCCCTATGACGTTGGGGTACAGCGTCAATCTGACGTCCTGTTGACATGCTGCGCGTGCTGGAGATTAAAAGGTGAGTAAATTACAACAGATATTTTCATTTTGGGGAAACTGTCTCTTTAAGAAGAGCCACAGATCTACAAAAAATCTAGAAAATCCCAAACACAAACATGAAACAGACTTTGCTGTAAAGTCAGTCAATAAATATACAGTCAAGCCTGAAATTATTAATACCCCTGCCTCTGGCAAATTCTGACTTAAAGTTACTTTATTCAACCAGCAAGATTTTCTTTTACTGGACCGGAAATGACCCAGGCTCAGATATAAGACGATGATCAAGAGGCATCATTGTGGAAAATAATAATGTTACTCAACTTTTTTTTTTTTTTGCACTTAAACAAAAACTTTAAGTCAGAATTTACCTGGGATATGAATAATTCTGGGCTTGGCGGTGTATTTAGGGTTTCAAACTCAGTATGGACTGCTGAAATTAAAATATTTAGACCTCCTGTGAAATTGTAAGTATTTCAAATATATATCAAAAAGTGTTGTTTAATGGGCGGCACGGTGGCGCAGTCACCTCACAGCAAGAAGGTCGCTAGTTCGAGTCCCGGCTGGTTCAATTGTCGTTTCTGTGTGGAGTTTGCATGTTCTCCCCGTGTTGGTGTGGGTTTCCTCCGGATGCTCCGGTTTCCCCCACAGTCCAAACACATGTGCTGTAGGGGAACTGATCAACTAAATTGGCCGTAGAGTATGAGTGTGTATGAGTGTGTATGGATGTTTTCCATTGATAGGTTGCATTTGGAAGGGCATCCACTGCGTAAAACATATGCTGGATAAGTTGGCGGTTCACTCCACTGTGGCGACCACTGATTAATAAAGGCACTAAGCTGAAAATAAAATGAATGAATGTATTCCTGCCAAAATAAAATAATTAAGACTTCATAAAATCAAAAAAATAATAGGAAATACCCTGAAAACGCTCTGCTAAACAGCACTCGGGAAATATTTGAAAAGGAACCAAAATGTCTAATAATTTTGACGTCAGCATTATATGTTTGTGTTTTCCAGAATGAGAGTCTTGAGGCTCAGATCTGACACAGGCCACACGTCTCTAATGAGAGCGTTTGTTTGTATGAAACCCTCTTTTCTCCCCCCGCTGGGCATGTGTGTGTGTGTGTGTGTGTGTGTGTGTGTGTGTGTGTGTGTGTGTGTGTGTGTATTCATCCTGCTACGGCCCACTAATATGATTGGAGAGCCTGTCATATAGTTGTGTTTATTCAGATGGATTCTGCGTGTACCGCACGACTGGGATGTTTAGAGGAATTATGATTATATCTTTGTCATTTTAATGCGATTCGGGCCGATATTTCTCTGGCTGAGAGACAGACATGTAATGGGTGTCAGGTAGAAGTAGAGGAATGAGATTATATTATATCGCGCTGACAGGAGAGAGAAGTGATTCCTGCACGATTTTTTCTCATTAATCGGTGATACTTCCATGTGTTTCAGAGCGACGCCTCCGGAGCAGGAGATTCACATGCTGGAGATTTTTTGTGGATCAGGTACAGACTTGGGTGCTTTATTTTATTTTTTGGATGATGTGTGCACCGGATGCTATTGCATGCACATACAGTGGAGGAAATTAGTATTGAGCATGCTTTTTTTCTGGAAATAGTATTTCTAAAGGAGCTGCTGATATGGAATTATTAAGAATTAAGAAAAGGTTTGATTGCAAATGTATTGCAAATCCTCACGATGCAAACACATTAATAAAACACTGCATTTACCCATAATGCAAACTAATTAAGAAAATGTGCGATTTCTCACAACACACAACACTTGTGCTTGTGTTATACATTTAATGTATGTAAACTTTCTCATATACACTCACCGGCCACTTTATTAGGTACACCTTACTAGTACCAGGTTGGACCCCTTTTGCCTCCAGATCTGCCTTAATCCTTCATGGCAGAGATTCAACAAGCTACTGGAAATATTCCTCAGAGGTTTTGCTCCATATTGTCATGATAGCATCACACAGTTGCTGCAGATTTGTCGGCTGCACATCCATGATGCCAATCTCCCGTTCCACCACATCCCAAAGCTGCTCTATTGGATTGAGCTCTGGTGACTGTGGAGGCCATT
>NC_133181.1:62460000-62465000 GCF_049306965.1 Danio rerio | reverse complement strand
CTAAAATACTGATAACCTGCCCTAAAAGACTAATAGCCCCACCTTAAAAGACTAATCGCCCCACCCTAAAATACTGATAACCCGCCCTAAAAGACTAATAGCCCCACCTTAAAAGACTGATAACCCGCCCTAAAAGGCTGATAGCCCCACCTTAAAAGACTGAAAACCCGCCCTAAAAGGCTGATAGCCCCACCTTAAAAGACTAATAACTCCGCCCAAATAGACTAATAGCCCCACCCTAAAATACTGATAACCCGCCCTAAAAGGCTGATAGCCCCACCTTAAAAGACTGAAAACCCGGCCCTAAAAGACTGATAACCCGCCCTAAAAGACTAATAACTCCGCCCAAATAGACTAATAGCCCCACCCTAAAATACTGATAACCCGCCCTAAAAGGCTGATAGCCCCACCTTAAAAGACTGAAAACCCAGCCCTAAAAGGCTGATGGCCCCACCCTAAAGGCTATGTGACCAGAAGTGAAGACAAGTCATTTTTAGGATGGAAGGAAATGAATTTCCATCTTAACAGGCACAACAATATAGATATAAAAATAAGGAGAGCACATTGAGATTTCATGCTGACTTTAATTCAACATAGCTCCATACTCCCCCTCCCCCTTTTTTAAATAGCCAACTAATCGGTTTTCAGGTTTCAGGATCTGTCTGACAGTCTGACCCGTGCAGAGCAGGTGAGAGAGGGCATTATGGGACAGATCAGAGTCTGCAGGTGAGAAAGGGGTATTATGGGATACAGCAAGTGAGAGAGGGGCATTATAGGATACATCTGCTTAGTCATGAATGAAGTGTTCTTAATAACAGCTCTCACGCCGTCCGTCCGTCCGTCCTCGACTCTCACCGTGTGATGAGTGTGAATCTCCCACCGCGCCGCCGCCGACCGAACGCTCATTATTCATTATTCACACAGACCACAGGCTGACCACACGCTTCATTATTCTCTGCTCATTCACAGACGTACCGAAGTGGTAATGAACGCCGACGGGGCGCTGCACCTCCCACACTCAAAAAACATGAGAAATAAAGAATATTCGGCTTAAACTACTTCTTTAAATCAGCTGAAACTATTTTTTTTTGTGACAACGTAATTGTTTTATTTTCAATCCTCTTAAATTTGTAAAAACTCGAAAATAAATAAATAAATAAATACTGTTTGATCAAGGGGCGAAGCAGTGGTGCAGTAGGTAGTGCTGTCGCCTCACAGCAAGAAGGTCGCTGGTTCGAGGACAGCTGGTTCGAGCCTTTGCTCAGTTGGCGTCTCTGTGTGGAGTTTGCATGTTCTCCCTGCGTTTGCGTGGGTTTCCTCCGGGTGCTCCGGTTTCCCCCAGAGTCCAAAGACATGTGGTACAGGTGAATTGGGTTGACTTAATTGTCCGTAGTGTATGAGTGTGTGTGTGGATGTTTCCCAGAGATGGGTTGCAGCTGGAAGGGCATCCGCTGCGTAAAAACTTGCTGGATAAGTTGGCGGTTCATTCCGCTGTGTGTGTGGATGTTTCCCAGAGATGGGTTGCAGCTGGAAGGGCATCCGCTGCGTAAAAACTTGCTGGATAAGTTGGCGGTTCATTCCGCTGTGGCGACCCCGGATTAATAAAGGGACTAAGCCGACAAGAAAACAAATGAGTGAATGTTTGATCAAATAAGTTTGATTAAACAGCTAAAATTTATAAATTTATAACTGCAGCAAACTGTTTGGAAGCATTAAAAGTGTCTGAGAAGATGTCCAGAATCTTTACACACACTGACCCAGAGACTGTTTAGATGATGTCACTGATAAGAAGATGGCGGATGTTTACTGTGTGATGACCGTAATGGCCTTAAACACCCAGCAGGCACAGGACGTCCATTTAACTTCAGGCTAATATCAATGTCTAACCTAAAATCAACCAAATATCAACGTCTAATGATGTCACAGCTTGACGTTATAGGGACGTTACCACCATGACGTCAATCTGATGTTGGATTTTGGTTGCCACACCTGATGAATAAATGTCAGTATTTGACGTCAATATGATGTTGGTTTAAGATGTTGGCTTGATGTTGGATTTTGGTCACTTTCTAACAACCAAAAATCAATTAAAAATCAACGTCGATTGACGTCATTATTGGACATCAAAATAATGTTGTTCTTAGACGCTGGCTAGACACTAAATTTTGTTAGCCTGACATCACAACCTAAACCTAAGTGAAGTTTATTTATAAACTAATTTCGAGAGGATCACGTGCTTATGATTGCTTTGCAGCTGCTCTGCATTAAGCTGCGGTCACACTGGGCTTTTCCTTCCATAGACTTCCATTCATACGCACACGAATGCGTCAGACCGGCAACGCAGGGTCATGCGTCAAGTTTTGCAGATTGCTGCGGAGCAAAGTTTAAGTTTGGTGAACGCTGACCTGCCAAATCGCATCACTTGACTGTGTGAGACCAATCGAGGATCAAAACAAGAGATCTCTGGACAGAAATTTAAAACAGAGCAATCACTAGCTTTTTTAAATGGCTAATAAGCTTGTTTAATCCTGCTCCTTTTCGCAGCGCCGCGCGACAGAATATCGCATGCTCAAACTTTAATGTGACCGCAGCTTTATTCAAGTTATGATTGACCAATCAGGTGATTCCTAATCCACTATAAATATCCTCAGCTCCATATCACACCCATCTTCGTTTTGAGGAATTCCCCCTTTCACCCCTACTCCTCATTTCTTAGATGGTGGCATGGTAGCCCAGTGGTTAGCACTGTTGCCTCACAGCAAGAACGTCACTGGTTCTAGTCCTTACCAAACCAGCCGACATTTCTGTGTGGAGTTTGTATGTTCTCCCCGTGTTGGTGTGGGTTTCCTTCGGGTGCTCCGGTTTCCCCCACAGTCCAAACTGATAAACTAAATTGGCCGTAGTGTGTGAATGAATGTGTATAGGTGTTTCCCAGTACTGGGTTGCAGTTGAAAGGGGAATCGACTGCATAAAACATATGCTGGAATAGTTGGCGGTTAATTTCACTGTGGCAACAACCGATAAATGAGGGACTAAACTGAAGGAAAATGAATGAATGAATGAATGAATGTGTTATTATTCTAACATGTTACATTAAGGTTTTTACATTTTTCTTTAATTAACAGAATGCTTACTCTATACACACCAAAATCCAGCCATTTGAGAATTACTGTAATCTGATTACGAGCATTTCAAAAAGTAGTGTACTCTAATTAAACACCTTCTCTTTGAAATCATTCATTCATTCATTTTCTTGTCAGCTTAGTCCCTTTATTAATCCAGAGTTGCCACAGCGGAATGAACCACCAACTTATCCAGCAAGTTTTTACGTAGAAGATGCCCTTCCAGCCGCAACCCATCTCTGGAAAACATCCACACACACACACATACTCGTACACTACGGACAATTTAGCCTACCCAATTCACCTGTACCACATGTGTTTGGACTGTGGGGGAAACCGGAGCACCCGGAGGAAACCCACATGAACGCAGGGAGAACATGCAAACTCCACACAGAAACGCCAACTGAGCTGAGGTTCGAACCAGCGACCCAGCGACCTTCTTGCTGTGAGGCGACTGCCTACTGCGCCACTGCTTCGCCCCCTCTTTGTAGTCTGATTGTGTAATTCATATTACACGACATATAGTCCATTATTAGCTAGCGCTGGCGACGAAACTAACTAAAGAAAATGACTATCTGAGAACACGAGACGACAACAAGCAGAAAGTGTTGAGAATATACAGCAGTTTTTATGATTTTCACACCCGGAGGGAAGCTGAAGACATCAGCTGGCGGGAGCAATTAAAATGTGAAACTGTGGAGAGACTCGTTAATTACAGCCATTTCATGTTGTAGAAGCCCACGTGTGTGTTACTTTCCTGAAAACACACTCAGATTCCTTGAATTCTGCTCATTTCACTGATAAAACACCGCTGGCTCACTTGCCCAGAGCCATAAAGCCAGAATCAGAGCTTTAATATCTAAACTGTTCTATTATGTAATGTAATGTAATGTGTATTTATATAGCGCATTTATTGTGTATGGCCATACACCCAAAGCACTTCACCATCATGAGGGGGGGTCTCTCCACACCACCACCAGTGTGCAGCTCCACTTGGATGATGCGACGGCAGCCACAGGACAACAGCACCAGTGCTTCACCACACACCAGCTATAGGTGGAGTGGAGAGACAGTGATGGAGCCAATTCAGTGGACAGGGATGATTAGGAGTAGGGTTGTAACGGTATGAATTTTTTACGGTATGATAATCGTCTAAAACAATACCACAGTTTGACGGTTTCGCGGTATACGGTATGTTACAAATGTCACAAAATAATAGAACAGTGAAGCAAATTTGACTTTTTCCAAATAATATATTTTTAGTTACTATAAACAACACCACTTACAATGAACAAATAAAAACATAAGAAAATAATAAATAATGTGTCAAAGTCCAAATAAACATGGTGCAAATCCTCAGTAAAAAAAATAGATATAAATATTTACTATACTATAAATAGTTACATAACGAAACTAGATTCCTAGGTTTTATGTGCCAGCATGGATATGGTTGTCTGTGGATATGGATTTGGATGTGGTTGTCTGTGGATATGGATATGGATATGGTTGTCTGCAATGCAGACAAACAGCTGCACCTTCATTTGCGTCTTTTGAAAACAGCAAGAGCAGCAGTTCGTCTTTGCTGTGTCACTGTTTTGTCATGTTTCTGTGCTGCTGTGCATGCAAAAGTACTTAGTATGAGAATTATTGCATGCAAAGCTTTTTTTTGCATTTTATTTAGCCGCGCATAAATGTATGCCTATCTCTCATTCCGTGTTTTTCAAAAAGCTCATTGTTGGTCCACAAACAAAAGCGAAACCTATGCTTATTGGTTGTGATATAGCGAGTTTGAACCAATCTGGGCATGGAGGAGGGACAATGCATCAATGTATCATGTCTGGTTTGTCCGGAGACACAGTGACGAGCGTTTCTTTGTCA
>NC_133181.1:62402500-62447500 GCF_049306965.1 Danio rerio | reverse complement strand
CTCCGTTAATCTAAAATCAGGGAAAATATAAGACACAGAAAAAATGACGCAGTGTATTTTGTTAGATATTTGAGCTGGAGAGTAAATGTGACATGTGTCTGTGCGCTTCATACATCAGGACTGATCAAATCAATACGCGATCAATGTCTGCGGTGTCTAAGCTGGAGCAGAAAGATTCATAAATCTGCCGCTCTGAAATAGAAAGAATAAATGGTCAGCACGGCGCTCGCTTTTCCCTTTACCGAAGCGCTCACACGAGACCGAAGACAGATTCCTTCATTCCGCGTCTCGCAGTGAGTGATGAAAGACAAAACACACTCGTCTTTCCACACCGTTCCGCTCCGGCGCCTCAAATCTGTTGAGCGCTGATCAGACGGAGGAGAGTTCATTTTCCAGCTCTGTTTCCCACTGAGAGTCTGAGCGTCCTCACAAAACCTCACAATCACGCTGTAAATTCACAATTTTACAGCGACTCCACACTTAAAATGAACAGGAGCACAGAGGCGGTTCAGTGACTGCAGGGATTCTAGGGGCCACCATCTAACATTCACCATTACACGGCAAAACATGCTCTTCTTAGTTCAGTCTTTCTCTTGTTTCTAGTCCAAATGTATAAAAATACTTAAATCAAGAAGCGTTTTCTAGACAAGCATTGCTTTGAAATGGTTAGATATTTGATAACGTACCATAAGTAATGCATTTAAGATTCGCTAAAATGTAAATAGCGCCCTCTAGTGGATTTATAAGTTGAAATGTGCAGCAAAACTGACTATAAGTGACGTTTTTTTAAATTAGCAAAAATCTAAACCGTGCTGAATCTGACATCTCAAATAAACAACAAAAAATAAATAACGTATTTGAAATTCTCAAAAATGTCGACAGGATCCTCTATTTTGCTTGTTTTAAGAAAAAAAAACTCACTTTTTTACATTATTTCTAGAAATGAGATTTTATATTTTTGCTTGTCTAGAAAATGCTTCTTGATTAAAGAACTTAAATATTTTATAAACGTTCTGTACGTAATGCAGGTTCGCTAAAATGTAAACAGCATCCTCTTGTGGATTTATAATCTGAAATGTGCAATAAAACTGATAAGTGACGTTTTTTTTTATACGTTAAAAAGTAAACAGCACCTTCTAGTGGATTCAACATCTAAACGTAAAACAAAAAATAATAAAAATAATAATAATAATAATTAAAAATTTTAATTTTCCCACTGAAAATCTGAGCATTTTAACAAAACCTCACAATCACGCTGATTTCAGATTCGCTAAAATGCAAACTGTGCCCTCTAGTGGCCCTCTAGGTTATATTCTGAAATGTGCAACTAAACTGACTATGATACTTTTTTTTTATTCACAAAAATGTACACCGCGCCCTCTAGTGGATTTATAATCTAAATTTGCAACAAAACTTATTATAAGTGACGTTTTTTAATTCGCAAAAATGTAAACCATGACATCTCAAACATACAACAAAACCTATCATAAATAACCTATTTCAGGTGCTTGGACAACACTGGAATACATCACATCCGGTCAACCAGTCGCATACGGTCTAGTCAGAGGAGTTCAAATATTTCATCGCATCCGCAGCTCAGTTTGGATCCGAATTTCCGCAGCTCCCGGACTACTCTCCATTGGAAATGAATGACTTCCGGTCGGTTGCTTGTGGTTTGTCGTGTGCAGTGGAAAGTAGGCTTAAGGGTTTATTAACAGTCTTACGAACACCCCTTCAAGCAAAGTGTGCTCAAATAAACTTTATGCCTTGTAAAAATGCAGAGCCCTGAACTTCTCCAAACTCACTGCAGACATGCAGCGGTGCGTGCTCACCCTGCAGGAAACTGCCGTTGTCATGACAATCAGAGCACTTCTGTTTCCTGTTCGCTGTGCATGACAATCAATACATGTGTGTGTAAATCCATCAAGTTTAGAAGAGAAATCAACTTCTGCTTATCAAGAAGTGCTGTAGAAAATCTGAATGTAATTTCTTTTATGTGATTACAACAAGGGCCGAGGCGTGGTGGCGCAGCTGGTAACGTTTTCGCTTCACAGCAAGATGGTCGCTGGTTCGAGCCCCGCCTGGGTCAGTTGATGTTTCTATGTGGAGTTTGCATGTTCTCCCCGTGTTGGCTGGTGAATCGGGTAAGCTAAATTGTCTATAGTGTATGTTTTTGACTGAGTGTGTATGGGTGTTTCCCAGTGATGGGTTGCAGCCGAAAGGGCATCTGCTGCGTAAAACATATGCTGGATAAGTTGGCGGTTCATTCTGCTGTTGCGACCTTAGATTAATAAAGGGACTAAGCCAAAAATAAAATGAAGGAATGAATGAATATAAAAGGGCGGCACGGTGGCTCAGTGGTTAGCACTGTGGCCTCACAGCAAGAAGGTCGCTGGTTTGAGTCCCAGCTGGGTCAGTTGGTGTTTCTGTGTGGAGTTTGCATGTTCTCCCCATGTTGGCGTGGGTTTCCTCCGGGTGCTCCGGTTTCCCCCACAGTCCAAACACATGCGCTATAGGGGAACTGATCAACTAAACTGGCCGTAGTGTATGAGTGTGAATGAGTGTGTATGGGTGTTTCCCAGTACTGGGTTGTAGCTGGAGGACTATCCATTGTGTAAAACATATCCTAGAATAGTTGGTGGTTCATTCCGCTGTGGAAACCCTTAGGGCCTACTCACATTATGCTATCCGCACCGTGTCCAGGCCTGTTTCCCAGATCGTTTCAAAAGTGTGAGTGCTCTGAATCGGGCACAGATTCACTTGGGTTTTGGCGCGGTACGCTTGTAGTGTGAGTGCAAAACGAGCCTAAGCCCGAAACTGAAAGCAAGACGTGACTTTTAAGGGACTGTTTCATATGGTCAACATCAGCAAAACCAAGGAGCTGGTGATGGATTTCAGGAGAGAGAAGAGACAACACACCCCCATCACCATCAACGGGACACCAGTGGAGAGAGTCAGCACTTTCAGTCCACATCGCTAAGGATTTGACATGGACTGCCCACACAGACACAGTGCTGAGGAAGGCTAAACAACGCCTCTTCTTCCACAGGCGTCTAAGGAGGTTTGGAATGAGCCCCCACATCCTCCGCTCGTTCTACACCTGCACTGTGGGGACCATCCTGTCTGGCTGCATCACCACCTGGTATGGAAACAGCACCAGCAGCAATTGCAAAGGCCTACGTAGGATTGTGCGAACTGCTGGATGCCTACTAGGAGGTGAGCTTCCCTCCCTCCAGGACATCTACACCAGGCGGTGCAGGAGGGAAACTAAGAGAATTATCAGCGACTCCAGCCACCCAAGCCATAGACTTTTCTCTCTGCTACCCTCAGGCAGACGGTTCCACAGCATCCGGGCACGGATAATCTACCAAAGGGGTAAGCTAAATAATCTTAAGCTAACCACTGAGCCACCATGTCACCCTATAATGCATATTACTAATTAAGAGACATATTAATGGTAGGAAATGTCCAAAGTGTTTTATTAATGGTGATATTTACACATTAAAACTCTGCATTGTTGAGTTTGCCGTGTCTGATAACACTGTATCTGTGTATTTATATCTGAGGTTTCAGGATCTGCAGACGAATATAACGTTTAAAAACAGCTTTTATTTGAACTGAAGCTCCTGTAATGCTGTAAACGTCTGTCCTGTCACTGATTTAATGATGAAAAGCTGAACCTGCTGACCTCTTACTATTGAATACAAGTGTATTTTAGGATCAATCACACACACTTCTGAACAATACCACCACCACACACACACGCTCGCACACTAAAGACAGACACACACAAACATCAACACTGGCCTCATATTTACACACACACACACACACACACACACACACACACACACACACACACACACACACACATCAACACTTTGGCCTCATGTTTAGACACAGACACACACAAACATCAACACTGGCCTCATATTTACACACACACACACACACACACACACACACACACACACACACACACACACACACACATCAACACTTTGGCCTCACGTTTAGACAGACACACACAAACATCAACATGACAACAATTTGGCCTCATATCTACACACATAAGCACGCAAACCCAACACACACACTAAACATGGACACACACAAACATCAACACTTTGGCTCCATATTTAGATACAGACAGACACCCACATGCACGCACGCACACACACACACACACACACACACACACACACACACACACACACACACACACACACAATATGACAACATTTTAGCCTCATATTTACACACACACTAAACACATTGGCCTCAAATTTAGATACTGAAGAAGATTTCTATTCTCTCAGTGTGAAGTATTTTCTAAGTGTAAAGCAGTTAATTTTCTCTTCTCAAAATGTATGTAGTGTTTGCAGCAAACATGCCAGCGTGTGTTAAAAATACAGTGATATGTCTGTGTAAGATGAGAATGCCTACAGGAGCAACACTAGGAGAAGGCTGAGTGACTGATTGTGTAGAATAACTGAATATGTAAAGCACTGATCATATATGTTAAATACTTGTATGAAGCTATATTTTTTCAGAAGTTAGAATGAGTAACATAGTATCAAGTGATTATGCTTTCATGACAATGTATGTAAACACTTATTCCTTTGCATAAGTTGCATCTATACTTTGCTGACATAGACCTGTAACATCTCTGCTGACATGAGCTAGTGGGCTGAGAGCCAAGAATAGCAGGACCCCTTAGACTAAAAACCTATTCAAAAATGGTCAAGAGTTAAAAAGAGACTTAGGGGTGTGTCAAATAATCCTGTATAAAAATTGTAACAAACACAGATACTTTAGAAGGTGCAGGAGAGACTTCAGAAGGTGTCCAGGAGAGACTTCAGAATGCTCTGGGGTCTGCTCTGCTCTTTCTCGGCTTTATTATGGAGAATAAAGTCTATTTCCTGATATTCAAAACCTCCGGTCTGATAATTTGTAATTAATGAGAAATCAATATTTACGACAAATGCCGCCCAAAATCGTGGGGCTGGACAGAGACGAACGAGTGACACTGGACATGCTGAGGCTTGGAGGAAAAACACAAATATGTGGCCACGATAAAAAACGGTAAGCAATTTTCGCTTATACGTTTGTGTTTTTTCTACCAAGGACCTGCTTGTAACGGTAAAAAGTCACTTGAACTGTTTCTCCAGCTATAACGAACTACAAGTAAAACTAAAAAAAGTAAAAGTAAAGATATAAAAGGAAAACAATGGGGTTTTGAATACCAGAAGAAAATAACAATTTGCATGCAAATGATCTGTGTTTTCCTAAGAGGGCCTTGATGGATAGGATAAACGTTAACTAGTAACTGTTACTCATGTTTGGGAAATTTTTAATAATGAAGAATATGCATAGAGCATTTTTAAGTTTTAAGAGGAAGTTCTTAAAGTGTGGTGACAATTAATAAGTTAAAACAGATTAATAAAGTATAGAGAGAAGCGCGCAAAGACCTCGGAGTACCCGTTCTGTTTTAATAATGATAAATATTATTATTCAGGAGGCTGGGGGAAAAAAGGCAAAAATCCTGTGAAATGCTATTTTTACTGAAGGACAGTAAAGACGGGAGCAGAAGTAACAGGCACTCAAGAGGAGTGTAGTGAAGAATTCTGTGGTTACAGCTCTAAGGTTAGAGGCTGTTCGGACAGGTCACTCAAGAGGAGTGAGATGTATTTATGTAATTGTAAGTATTTGTGTATTTGTCTGTGTTGCTGGGGTGCTTAGAAGCTTCACCTTTGATCTAGAGAGACTAGAATAGAGGTGAGGTTCAGGTTACACAGTGTAAGAGATGAGGTTAGGATGAGTGAGAAGTATGATTGTGTCTAGAAGTATGTTTGCAATAAGAGTGAGTTTAAAAGAATTATCGTTTTATATTATAATATAAAAGGAAGATTGCATATGTTGTGTGATTTAAGAACAATAAGATAGAGAGTGATGCAGTTTAGGGAAGAGATTGTGATACAGAGGAGGTTTAAGCCTCATAAAATTAATTAAGATCATATTGCATTTGAAAGACACAGACTGAAAAGAACAATATACTAGTTAAACATTTTTCTGAATAATCTCTGTGTGTTTGAAGTGTTTTTAAGTATGAACTAGGCAGAGAGGTGACTGAAATTCCTGACATGTCGACAGTCTGGAAGAAGGTCTGCTTCAGGAGTGGTAAGAATCTGTCTATTTTAAGAACAAAAGTTTCACAGGACAGATAGAAGCTAAAGAGTAAAGAAATATTATAAAGTAATGTAATAAGATAAATAAAATAAGAAAATATTAATGATAGAATAAGATTTAAAAAATAAAAAGTGTTAATAAAAATGCAACTGAAAGCTATATTAATAAATACTAAGAAATTAAAAAATTGAAGCATAGAAATAACTACATATGGATATAAATTGTTAAATTGATAAGGAAATAAATTTACTAAATCAGTATAAATAAAAATAGATAAGTTAGTTCTTTGATAGAGAATAAATTAGAAGAAAAAACTTTAATGAATATGGATTAATTGAAGAGTTAATGATCAACTGTTTAAGGAAAATAAGCTTAAAAAAATTAATTAGGAAAATCTAAGAGACAAAAATGCTAATTTTTGAAAAGGAAAAGAAGCATAGGAAAATGGAGAAAAAAAAAAAGTCCAAACATTGTTTAATAGAATAAAAAGAGAAGATGTTTAAAAATATATATTAAAGAGATAAGATAAAAATTAGAAAAAACAGTAACATTTTAAAGAAAAAAAGTTTTGGCTTTAAAAGATAAAATTATGTTTAAGTGCAATAAAAAATTGTTGTGGAGTAAGTTGACTGTTGTCATCTGTTTTAAAGTCAGCTACAGGCTGTCATCTGAGCCAACAGCTATTTGTAGTAAAAGCAGTGAGTCAGATGTAAAGCATAGACACTGAGGAAAAATGAAAGAACATCATAGTGAGTTCAAAAATTATATATAATTAATATTTTATGTACCTAAAAATTAATTTAAAATTAAAAATTGCATTTCAGATTGGAAAAATGCTTAAAGTAAACAAACATGTAGAGTTAAAATAGTACTATGAACTTGAAGCTATTGCAGTAAGGATTTTGAACAGGTATATTAGACATTTGGCCACCATATAGTACTGTTGAATTAAAACAGGTATGGAAATGTTAGAGAAATTAAAATAGTGTAAGATGTAATGTAACTAGTGAGGAAACACTAGAATAAGATTAGGAAAAATAAGTGAAGCACAATCTGAAGCCAAAGAAATTAATTATAAGAAAATTTAACAAATAGAAAATTAAGCATATTTACATATGATAAAAATGATTGAGAATTAGAAAAAATAAGTTGTTAAACAGCAAACAAAAATAGATAAATAAATAAATTAATTAATAAAAAAATGGATAAAAGGAGTCTTTATTTGATGAAGGAAAAAATGGGGGCAAAAAAAAAAAAAAGAGTCATGAGCTAAATTCTATATATATTAATTAAGAGGACATAGGGATGAACTTTGGGGGACTGTAGTCTTGTACCTACCAGACATCTGAGTACACTGGCAAATGGAAAGGTGTTTGAAAAACACAGAGCAAAATGGCTGTGGACACTTGTGACATGAACTTTATGCCCAGGATTTACTGAGGACTGAAAAAGCTACATTTGTTCAGAGACATTCAAAAGAGACACTAACAAGAGACTGATGAATTGATCAAAAAGAAAAAACGCTCCACCAGAACTTTACATCAGCTGAGTCAAAGAAAGAAGCCAGCCCAAAGAGAGAGGGGGAAACACTGTGCCCTGATATGAAGCAATTTCAGGACAACATAGAAAAGACTGTTGCGCCAATCTGGAGCTAGTTGTCTCAGGTTGCGAGGGGGGATAGTCTGACAGTCCATCTCAAAGTAGCTCCTAAAGTCCAAATTAAGTTCAAGCATTACAGAAGAAAAATTAAGAACAAAAGTGTAACTACCCATTCTTGTATCAAATCAGACTCCTGTCAATTTGAGAAATTATTATCATGCAAATTTTTAAGTAAAAAAAAAAGTGTTATATGGTAATTTCAAGGTAAAACTTTAAATGATGAAATTATATATTATGATGAATGGTAAATAATTTGAGTTTAAGTTTCAGTAGGCTTAATAAAAGTTCCTTAAACATAGAAGGATAAATTACAATGCAGGGTGGTAACTAAAGAAAAAGAAAAAGCTTTTGATAAGGCAATAAATAATTTGGAGAATAAATAAGAATGGAATTAAGTATTTAAATTAAAATTAAGTAAAGGAAATATCTTAACATAATCTTATTGTGAATGGCCTAAATCAAGATTGGATATTGAAAACTGGAAAGAGATTCAAATTTAGAAAAATGATTTACAGTTAAAGAGAAGATTGAAACAACAATTGAAATTAATTCATAGGACATGATAAGGTCAAAAAGTAACAGTTCTAAATTACTATAAGAAAAATTGAAAGAGAAAAGTGTTTAAGAAAACAATATAAGGAATTAATAAGGAATAATAGTTAAAACAGAGCAAAGAGAAATTTACAAAACATACAGTAAGTTTTAGTCAGCTGATAAAAAAGTGCATCAAAATTGTATAAACAACTAGTTTAATGGGAGTGCCTTAGGAAATAATTATGAGCCAAAAGAAAATAACTCAAAGACAAAAAAGGAATTAATATATAGATCAGAAAATTGATTAGTAAAAGAAAGAAGTGTCAAATTCCAACTAAATGATTGTCATTACAGGACTGAGATGCAGATAAAATCAGCCATGCAGCACAGTGAGGGTTAAAATTAAATCAGATGTAGATCTGCCCAGAAATGAAACCACTAAATGATGAAATAGGTACAAAACTCTATTGAATAGTGTAAAAATATAAGAGCACTAATAGAAACATCTATAATGTAATATGCAATCTGTCCTAGACATTTCTATTTAAATTTAAATTTAAAGTAGTAATAAATTATAAGTAACTAATAATATTTAATTGAAGTTAATTTGATAATTAAAATAAATGGTTAATCAAGACAGATAAAAGAGGCTTAATGTTGATAATATGATTTAAGAGCAATCAATAGGAGAAGATTTTCCAGCTGAAGTTCATATTGTATGTGGAGATATGTTCTTTTGGATGGTAAATATATTAAGTGCTTAGTTTCTATTGAGTTTATTTTAGGTAACTACCAGAGGAGGGTAGAAACTTGTTTGTACTTGTGTAGCTTGATGAATAGCAAACACTGTATACACCAGAATGCATAAAGGGGTTAAAATTAGGGAAAATATCTTAGGATGGACACTGTCACAATATGTGGATGATTGAATTATCTGCAACTTCACAAAGCTCTAGTTCAATTAAAAGACTTGACTGGAGACCATTGCTCCAAACAGTGAGATATGATGACTGTTTTTGTTGTTGACTGGATGAAGAATTATTCAGCGAAGAAGCACTGTTGAGAAACTATGATGAGTAGATGATTAGAGGTAGCATCAGGAGCAGATTATGAAGCAGGGATAGTTATTACATCTGTGACAAGAGAAGTATTTCCTAAATTTTGAAATGCCTTCAGAAATAAGTTCATAATGGGTTTGCATTCATAAAGTATTCATGAAGTTAATGAATGATCAATAAATAAAAACATCTAAAGAAGTATGGAAAATTTTGAATAAAGCAAAAGAGAGAATAATTGTATTATGCTCAATTACCAGAAATGGCTGAAAGAGATGAAGATGATCCATCAAGACCAACGCTCAATGAAATATGTGAAAAAAATAAACTTAATGGGATTAATTTGCTAACAAGTGCATTGGTGAGTGATGGCATGGAAACTGACAGAAACAGGCATCTAACACTGCATCGCATGAACTGCTATTGGGTCGACCCTTGAAAGAAACCTTGCAAGAAACCGCATGACCCTTGCAAGAAACCACATGAAACTTTGCATAAAACCTTGCATATAATCTCACCTATAACCTTGCACATAACCTCTTGGAATGGTTTGCAAAGATGTCTAATACAGTAGGGACTTTAATGAAGAAATAAATAATTGCCATGTGCAAAGCGATATCTGTGCAGGAAACCAGAAAGGAGCCATGTGAAAGAGCAGTGATACAAGGTCCAATTGGTCTAGGTGATTGAGTCTATCTGAGGATGCTCTGGAGAGCTCAGGAGGAAAGGACCATATCTGGATGGGGGCAAATCCAACAGCTGCCAAAGAGGATGCCATTGATGAGGTACCAATGCCTCAAAGGAGCGAAAGGAAACAACTCCAGCAAGGGAAAGCTGACCGGAAACAGAGGAGCCTGAATATTCCAAAGCTCTGAGCTACTAAGTGCAACGTGTGGAAGCAAGAGTTTATCAGAGCAAAGTAAAGAGTGATTCTGATAATATGCCTGAGTACCACATACAGAAGTGCCACAAGTCAAGGGATGATGAATGCACAACTGCAGATTTCAGAACTCAGACTCTCAACCACACATCTCCATCAACATCTTTTCAAAGTCTAATGAAGATGCTGATAGCTTAGAAGAAGAGAAACAAGGATGAGCAAAGATCAAGATCAACATTTGATGCTTTTTACGTTTGCATATTGATTTTGTTTGCATATTGCTTTCATGGTACCTATATATAATATCACTTAAGTATATTCTACATGAGTGTGAAAACTAGCAGCTAGCACTGAACCAACTGAATACTTATGCTTAAAACTTTATTGTCTTTGATGTGTTAAGAGAAAAACAGAGTACAGTCTTTTACTTCCTTCAAATCAACAGGGAAGATGTTTGGCTGGACTTCTGTCAAAGTACGGTGGCATAATCTGGTCAATTGATAACAGCTATGTGGCTAATATCAGTCACTAGATAGAGGTAATTAAGAGAACTGGATTATGAAATTGCACTTTGGGGTTAAAAGACAATAATATTAAGACTAAAGTCTTAAGAGGAGGGATTGAAGAAGATTTCTATTCTCTCAGTGTGAAGTATTTTCTAAGTGTAAAGCAGTTAATTTTCTCTTCTCAAAATGTATGTAGTGTTTGCAGCAAACATGCCAGCGTGTGTTAAAAATACAGTGATATGTCTGTGTAAGATGAGAATGCCTACAGGAGCAACACTAGGAGAAGGCTGAGTGACTGATTGTGTAGAATAACTGAATATGTAAAGCACTGATCATATATGTTAAATACTTGTATGAAGCTATATTTTTTCAGAAGTTAGAATGAGTAACATAGTATCAAGTGATTATGCTTTCATGACAATGTATGTAAACACTTATTCCTTTGCATAAGTTGCATCTATACTTTGCTGACATAGACCTGTAACATCTCTGCTGACATGAGCTAGTGGGCTGAGAGCCAAGAATAGCAGGACCCCTTAGACTAAAAACCTATTCAAAAATGGTCAAGAGTTAAAAAGAGACTTAGGGGTGTGTCAAATAATCCTGTATAAAAATTGTAACAAACACAGATACTTTAGAAGGTGCAGGAGAGACTTCAGAAGGTGTCCAGGAGAGACTTCAGAATGCTCTGGGGTCTGCTCTGCTCTTTCTCGGCTTTATTATGGAGAATAAAGTCTATTTCCTGATATTCAAAACCTCCGGTCTGATAATTTGTAATTAATGAGAAATCAATATTTACGACAATACATACACATAAACAAATACACACACACACAAACACACATGCACACAGACACACACGCACGCACGCACACACGCACACACACGCAAACTCGTCAACACACTGGCCTTATGTTTAGATACACAAACACACACGTGTCAAAACATTGGCCTCTTCTTCAGACACACACACACACACACACACACACACACACACACACACACACACACACACACATACACACACACACACACACATATCAACACTTTGGCCTCATGCTTAGATGCTCTCTCTGTCACACACACACACACACACACACGCACACACACACACACACACACACACACACACACACACACACACACACTCCTGCACACACACTTGCCTTAAGCAAGGATATTTTTCATTGTCAGATGAAGCTCCTGCAGTGGCAGAGGGCAGTAATGCTGATATCAGCAACACACCGATAAAGAGATCACACACACACACTCAACACACCCACACACAGGCACACACACACACACACACTCAACACACCCACTTCTGCTCAACCAGCACATCAGGAATATGGAGACATGTTGAATGAGCTCAAAAAGACAAGCAGCAGGCAAAACATTAAACACACACACACACACACGCTGCAGATCTCACAAAGACATCTGAATCAGAGTGTGAGCTTTACTGGATTTGCTGTAACTATATATTATTGATAGTTGTGAATAAAAGAGAGATTATTGGAGCGTGTTTTACAAGTCTTTCCATTTCAAACTTTTATGCGTGCTTCAGTCCGCTGCTTGCAGATTCTGTCCAACTCTTCCAATCTACACTACACTATTCTGACCAAACATTTCTTTCTGCACCATGTTTTTGGAGCTTGTATGCCAGGTCAGTTTCATTTCTACAGAACGTTGTGAATCGTTTTACAAGGATGATCAGGAAAGGATAAAAGACCAGAATATTTCATTCTGTGAGATCCATTGAACAAATCAGAAAGTGGTGGTAGAATGCTGGTGAGGCTACATGCCTGTAACTATATCTGTGTAATATTTACAGATCATTTTCATTAAATATACATGCCTCAGTCTACATTTGCAAGAAACATAAAATAAATTTCTGATTATAAATCCTCTAGAGGGCGCTGTTTGCACTTTTGCGAATCTAAAAAACGTAACTTATGTTTTGTTGCAAAAATTTAGATGACGAATCCACTAGAGGGCGCTGTTTTTACTTTTCCGATTCTGCCATATGTTACTTATGTTTTGTTATACAAATTCAATGACGAATCCGCTAGAGGGCGCTGTGTACATTTTTGCAAATGTGAAAAACTTTACTTTGGATACATTGTGTGTAAGTTTTGAAATGACAAAACCACTAGAGGGCGCTGTCTACATTTTTGCAAATCTGAAATATGGTACATAGGGTGTGCTTTGTTGTATGTTTTAAAAGTTAAATCCACTAGAGGGTGCTGTTGACATTTTAGCAAATCTGAATTATGTAATGTGTTTTGTTGCGCAAATTATATGACAAATCCTCTAGAGGGCGCTGTCTACATTTTTGCAATTTTGAAATATGCTACTTGGGAAACATTTAGTTTTTTGATCCATATGCAAATCCACAAGATGGCGCTGTCCACATTTTTGCAAATCTGAAATGCATTACTTAGGGTACGTTTGGTTACGAGATTCTGATTTTAAAAATGAACGAGAGGGCACTGTCTACATTTTTGCGAATCTAAAATACATAATTTAGGATATATTGTGTTGTATGTTTCAAATGACAAATCCACTAGAGGACGCCGTGGACAATTTTGCAAATTTAAAAGTACATTACTTAGGGTACGTTTCATAGCACTATTCTGATTTTAAAAATCCACTCGATGGCACAGTCTAGATTTTTGCAAATATATAAAATAAACCAGACAGATATGAAATAGTGGTGGTAGAATGCTGGTGATGCCTGTAACTATATCTGTGTAATATTTACAGCCCATTTTCATTGGATATACATGCCTCAGTCTACATTTGCAAGAAACATTAAATACATTTCTGATTATAAATCCACTAGAGGGCGCTGTTGGCACTTTTGCGAATCTAAAAAACTTAACTTATGTTTTGTTGCAAAAATTAGATAATGAATCCACTGGAGGGCGCTGTTTTTATTTTTGCAATACTGGCATACGTTACTTATGTTTTGTTATACAAATTAAATGACAAATCCACTAGAGGGCGCTGTCTACATTTTTGCAAATCTGAAATATGGTCTTTAGGGTGTGTTTTGTTGTTTATTTTAAAAGTTAAATCCACTAGAGGGTGCTGTTGACATTTTTTGCGAATCTAAAAGACGTAATGTAGGATATATTGTGCTGTACGTTTTAAACAACAAATCCACTAGAAACGTTTTGTTACAAGATTCTGATTTAAAAAATGAACGAGAGGGCACTGTCTACATTTTTGCGAATCTAAAATACATAACTTAGAATATATTGTGTTGTATGTTTCAAATGACAAATCTACTAGAGGACGCTGTGGACAATTTTGCAAATCTAAAAGTACATTACTTAGGGTACGTTTCATAGCACTATTCTGATTGTAAAAATCCACTAGATGGCACTGTCTAGATTTTTGCAAATATGAAAAACGATACTTACGGTATACCAGACAGATGTAAAATAGTGGTGGTAGAATGCTGGTGAGGCTACATGCCGTTAACTATATTTGTGTAATATTTACAGCCCATTTTCATTGTAAATACATGCCTCAGTCTACATTAGGAAGAAACACAAAATACATTTCTGATTATAAATCCACTAGAGGGCGCTGTCGGCACTTTTGTGAATCTGTAGATCATAACTTGTGTTTTGTTGCGCAAATTAGATGACAAATCCACTAGAGAGCACTGTTTTCATTTTTTCGAATCTGAAAAACGTTACTTCGATACATTGTGTGTAAGTTTTTAAATGATCAATCCACTAGAAGGCGCTGTCTACATTTTAGCAAACCTGAAATATGGTATGATTTTTGCGAATCTAAAGTACATAACTTAGGATATATTGTGTTGTACTGTAACGTGGAGACTGACACGGAGGGATCCATTATGCAGTATTTATTAATCACAACTTCACTCAAACACACAATATGCACCGGAGTGCACACACACATCCACAGTAGTAGTATGGGTAACAAGAATGGTGATGAAAAGACACAGAGTGAGTTACCAAGCATGAGTGGAGGGGAGAGAGCGAGAATCTGAGTCTGTTATTCAGGCTTGGATCGAGGGCAGGCAGCAAGGATCAGAGTCCGTATAACAGGCGTGGTTCGTGGGCAGGCAGAGAGAGTCAAAGTCCGTATTACAAGCGTGGGTCGTGGGCAGGCAGAAGGCGAAGCAAAGTAAGAGACAGGCTGGAGTCGTACACAATAGATCAGGCTGGAGATAACGCTCAGTAATGCTGGCCGGGGCTGAACAAGACTTCGCACTGACTGAGTGTTTGAGTGCGGCTTATAAGAGGTACGTGGGTCGTTAACCAGATTGAGATCAGGTGTCTGCGCAATCAGTGTCAATGGTTGATGTAATGCTAAAAGTCCGGAGATGGTGGCCTCTGCTGGCCAGCGAGTGGAATGACCGGGACCGAGTCGGTGACATGTACATTAAAATTGACTAATCTGCAAAGAATTCTGGCCCAGATTTTGCATAAAGCTGGCACAGCACACATTCATCTGGCACTGGCATACAATACAGTATGTGGGCCAAACATAGCCCTGGTTTGGCAGATGTGGCATTGTCTTTAAGGCAGCAAAGAATACTTGGACCAGATGTGAAATGCAGTATTGGGCCCAGATGTGAATAATTGATATGTGGGCCATGTAAAGCAGGTCGCACACCAGAAGCGCTGCTCAGTGACATGCCACGCAGCGCCATTCATTTTAGAATTCCAAACATAGTTTTCTATCAGGGTACACACACCAGCGCTGGAAGTCGGCAGAGCCCAGTCACGACTCAGGGCACTGTTTATATTTCTGCCGCGCCACAGAGCGCCATCTGAATAGTTTCATTTTAAATAACGTGCGAATGTGCACATCTGGTGAGCGATACTTTTAACTGTCATGTGCGTGCCGTAGCACAGAGTGGCACTTCTGGTGTGCGACCTGCTTCAGTTTGACATCTTGACTCACGTTTAAAATACATTTTTATTATTTTTAAATAAAGAAATTTAAGAAAATAAAGAATATTTCAAGAAAAAGCATGCAAAAGCACGGCTAAAGGCTGATTTATACTTCTGCATCAAGCGCACGTTGGTGCATAGCCCTACGCCGTGGCCATCAGCGTCGCTTATGCGCACCTCTCAAAAATTGTAACTAGACCTTAGGGCTGTGCAATTTATCGTCTCGATTTCGATTTTTGTTTCTTACGATTATGAAAAAGCATTAATAGAGATAAACGATTATTGCATCACATACCGCCCCCTTTCCAGCTGTACACATTTGTTGCTCTGCAAAGCTCAGTTCCACGTGAACATGAGTAAAAGCATGTGCTGTAATGTAACGTTTGCAGCACGGGATGTGCATCATTCATATTTTTAAAAGCGCGAAAGAGCACGTGCTGTTGGGTGTATGCGCACCGCGCTAAGCCTCGAACAGGCTCGAGTGGAGCACACACACATCTAACGCCATCTTAATGTGAGCGCTTTAATGGTTAAATACATGCACATTTGTCAGAGCGCAGTGATTATTCATATAATAAACAAACAAGTTGAGAATCAAAAAACATGTGATAGAGAAACCATATCAGAGCCGCACTGTTCTTAAAGAGACAGCGCGCAATATTCCTGCTGCCGCATGTTTTTATTATTAATCAAACAACAAAAGGAGAAAATCCCTCACTGCTCTTGACTGAAGGACTGCTGTAGCTCAAGTGTTTTTCTAACAGTGAAAATGCTTAAAGCACAGTTTAAACATGACAGATTTAATGACTCATTTTTAATAACTGATTACTTTAATGTCTTTGCTATAATTACAGTAAATAATATTAGACTAGATGTTCTTCAAGATACTAGTATTGAGCTCAAAGTGACATTCAAAGGCTTAATTAGTGTAATTAGGCATGTCATTGTATAACAGTAGTGTCTTCTGCAGACAATCAAACATATAAAGCTTAAAGGGGCTAATAATATTGAGTTATTAAAATAGCTTTCAAAATATTGAAGCCAGCTTTTATTCTAGCTGAAATAAAACAAATAAGACTTTCTCCAGAAGGAAAAATATTATGGGAAATGCTTTGAAAAAATTCCTCTGTTAAAAATAATTTGGGAAATATATATATATATATATATATATATATATATATATATATATATATATATATATATATATATATATATATATATTAAAACAATTCACAGAAAAGCGAATTATTTTGACTTCAACTGATAATTTTGAATAATCGTGATTACAATTGTGACCAAAATAATCGTGATTATGATTTTTCCCATAATCGAGCAGCCCTATAAGACATCGCAACAACGCATAGCACAAGCTCTGTGATTGGTTGGCTTGGTAGCGCTGACGAGTCTGGGCGGGACCGTAAGCTGCGCGAGCCCGATAGAGTGATTGTTTTCAAGTGTGAAGGAGCTCCGGATGGAAAGTTTTGTTTTGTGTTTACCTCATGATTAAAGTTGTTGCACGTCCGCTGGTTCCTGCCTCAAAATGAGCGAGTTTAAAGGGTCACGAAACACCAAAACACATTTTTTAAGCTGTTGACAGTCGTATATGTGTCCCACACTGCTATAAACACTATTAGGACACCTATATTTCACTAAACAGTGTAAATTGGTTGTTTTTGCGTTATTTCAAGCAAATTCGTACTTCCGGTTTGAAACAAATTTTTGAAGCTGCGTCAGGGTCATGACATAATAGCCTGTGTTCCAGCGTGCAGACTGGACGTCTGAGCCAGAGTGTGTCTTATTACGTCTTACAGTGTGCTGCATTAATGCATGAGTAAGGCTTGGTTCAAACCAATCAGCGCGCTCTATTGTGCAACTTCATTAATATTCATTACTGTCACAGTGTTTAGACGACAGAGACGCCACGTTGTGTTGGCAAAACAAGCGTGAAGTGTTGCTTTTATAGTTTGCTGCAGTGAAGTTTTGTTTTCATTTTCTCTCTGTGAGAGCGCAGCTGGAGTCACGTGTGGATTAACAGTGTACGCGACGCTCCACAACAATAACTTACGTGTCTAAGGAGGAACATTGTTTACCTGAGAGCTGTTCTCATCTGCAAACGCTGAGATCCAGATTCGCTTGTAGTCTCCTCTAAATAAAGACGCGGCTCTAGTTGCTGGTGATTGTCCTGTCTCTACAGATTTGGTACGTGAGCGACCAGTGCTCTGTTTATTCAGTTCGTATTTTATTCGTATCGAACAAACTATTGCACTGAGTGTAAACATGTTAGCACCACAACCAAACTTTAACCTCGTGTAGGATTTTCACCGCATTTAGTGACCGGAATAACACACGCGGCTTTCTGACACTACCTGCCGTGTGCATCTAAATTTCCTGGAAATGCTGAGTTTTTTTTTCTCTCATTCGCCGTGCGGTATCAAACATTGCATGAAAAATACACGCTTACAGCAGATCCTCGAATCAAATATCTCGTTTGTCACGAGGTGCATGACTGAATTCCCTGAATGAAAGAGCCAAACTGCAGTTAAAGTCCACCATTTAATAATTTGGCAAATAATTTGACTACAGATGTCCATGTAAACACAGTCACTTTCTCCCCTGTGTGTGTGTGTGTGTGTGTGTGTGTGTGTGTGTTTTGACTCTGAAATTCAGCGCGCCCAAATAGACACTCCCACACCATGCCTCTTTTCTTCCTCCGACACTCCCCCCTAAACCGAGCTGGACACACCCACTTTTCTGACTTTTTCCTAAGTAGAGGTGTGAAAACACCCTGCTGAAACGAGGGGGTTTCAGGGCCCTTTAAATCACTCAGGACGCGTTCAGGGAAAAACAAAACACCAGCGAAGAAACTCGACACAGAGGAACATTAGCATCTCACTGCCAACTAGTGTTTCAGAAGTGTTATTGCAGAACAACAGAAACAGCATGCAGAAGTATAAATGCACAGCTATGCGCGTTGCCTGCGCCGTAGGTCATTCCGATCATTTGACGCAGAAGTATTAATGTGCATTGATTCATGGGTTTATCAATTTCGTTGCAGTCGTGGCACACCAACATATCTGGCCCAGTTTTGGCTCAGCTATGTGTTATTAACTTGGCTGAGACTTGGCTCTGATATGGTCCATGTTTGGCGCTTAACTGGAAGCCAGTCTTGGTCCAGTCATGTACCATAATTCACTGCGGCATGTGGGCCAAGCAAAAGCTGATTGTGTGGACCAGAGATATTTGCTATGTGGGATGCTGTACTGTTTGAGTCACTGCAATGCTTTAGCACGCATGTAAATCAGCATGTAAAACACTTTAATTGTGTCCACTTGCTTTGAAAGTCACTCAAACACGCCCGAGGAAAGAGAGATGCGGCTTCATACTGATGATCAAACGTGTGGCTTTGAGAATCTCCCGCACTCTCGACACGAGCACCATCAGGATTTCTGCTCCATATCAACAAACCAGCGGCGACGACGAGAGATTCGCTCCCACACTCTAGCGCCTTGGACTAATTGCTGGTGTTTATCGTTGCTTGAGCTGAAATGTCCTGAAGAAATCGCGAGTGGGGTTTGCCATGGAAAAACTCACCAATGGGCAGTTGCTAGGGTGTTCTGGGTGGTTTATAGGTTGTTAAGGTATTCATACGTGGTTGCTAACGCATTAATTGGTGGTTGCTAGGGTGTTCTGAGTGGTTTATAGGTTGTTAAGGTATTCATACGTGGTTGCTAACGCATTGATTGGTGGTTGCTAGGGTGTTCTGGGTGGTTTATAGGTTGTTAAGGTATTCATACGTGGTTGCTAACGCATTGATTGGTGGTTGCTAGGGTGTTCTGAGTGGTTTATAGGTTGTTGTTAAGGTATTCATACGTGGTTGCTAACGCATTGATTGGTGGTTGCTAGGGTGTTCTGAGTGGTTTATAGGTTGTTGTTAAGGTATTCATACGTGGTTGCTAACGCATTGATTGGTGGTTGCTAGGGTGTTCTGAGTGGTTTATAGGTTGTTGTTAAGGTATTCATACGTGGTTGCTAACGCATTGATTGGTGGTTGCTAGGGTGTTTTGAGTGGTTTATAGGTTGTTGTTAAGGTATTCATACGTGGTTGCTAACGCATTGATTGGTGGTTGCTGGGGTGTTCTGAGTGGTTTATAGGTTGTTGTTAAGGTATTCATACGTGGTTGCTGACGCATTGATTGGTGGTTGCTAGGGTGTTCTGAGTGGTTTATAGGTTGTTGTTAAGGTATTCATACGTGGTTGCTGACGCATTGATTGGTGGTTGCTAGGGTGTTCTGAGTGGTTTATAGGTTGTTGTTAAGGTATTCATACGTGGTTGCTGACGCATTGATTGGTGGTTGCTAGGGTGTTCTGAGTGGTTTATAGGTTGTTGTTAAGGTATTCATACGTGGTTGCTGACGCATTGATTGGTGGTTGCTAGGGTGTTCTGAGTGGTTTATAGGTTGTTGTTAAGGTATTCATACATGGTTGCTAACGCATTGATTGGTGGTTGCTAGGGTATTCTGAGTGGTTTATAGATTGTTGTTAAGGTATTGATACGTGGTTGCTAAAGCATTGATTGGTGGTTGCTAGGGTGTTCTGAGTGGTTTAAAGGTTGTTGTTAAGGTATTCATACGTGTTTGCTAACGCATTGATTGGTGGTTGCTAGGGTGTTCTGAGTGGTTTATAGGTTGTTGTTAAGGTATTCATACGTAGTTGCTAACGCATTGATTGGTGGTTGCTGGGGTGTTCTGAGTGGTTTATAGGTTGTTAAGGTATTCATACGTGGTTGCTAACGCATTGATTGGTGGTTGCTAGGGTGTTCTGAGTGGTTTATAGGTTGTTAAGGTATTCATACGTGGTTGCTAACGCATTGATTGGTTGTTGCTTGGGTGTTCTGAGTGGTTTATAGGTTGTTGTTAAGGTATTCATACGTGGTTGCTAACGCATTAATTGGTGGTTGCTAGGGTGTTCTGAGTGGTTTATAGGTTGTTGTTAAGGTATTCATATGTGGTTGCTAACGCACTGAATGGTGGTTGCTAGGGTGTTCTGTGTGGTTTATAGGTTGTTGTTAAGGTATTGATACGTGGTTGCTAATGCATTGATTGGTGGTTGCTAGGGTGTTCTGTGTGGTTGCTAGGTGGTTGCTAAGTTATTGCTAGATGGTTGCTAGGGTATACTGAGTGGTTGATAGGTTGTTACTATCAACCACTGGTTGATAGTAACAACCATTTGTTACTATCAACCACTTGGTAGGTTGTTGCAAGGATGTTCTGAATGGTTGCTAGGCAGTTGCTAAATTGTTGCTAGGGTGTTCTGAGTAGTTTATAGGCTTTTGCTAAGGAATTGATAGGTAGTTACTAAGACATTGATAGTCGGCTACTAGGGTGTTCTGTGGTTGCTAGGTGGTTGTTAAGGTGTTTCTAGGCTGCTGGTATGGTGTTCTAAGTGGTTGTTAGGCAGTTGCTAGGCTGTTCTGGGTGGTTGCTAAGTGGTTGCTAGGGTGTTTTGTGTGGTTGCTAGGCAGTTACTTGAGTGTTTTGTGTGATTGGTAGGTGTTTGCTAAGGTGTTTCGAGGCAGTTGCTAGGGTATACTGAGTGAATGATAGGTTGCTTCAAAGCAGATGCTTGGGTGTTCTGAATGGTTGGTAGGCAGTTGCTAAATTGTTGCTTGGGTGGTTTGGGTGGTTTATAGGCTGTGCAAAGGTTTTGATAGGTAGTTGCTAGGGTGTTCTGTGTGGTTGCTAAGGTTTCTAGGTGGTTGATAAGCTGTTCTGAGTGGTTGCTAGGCAGTTGCAAGTGGTTGTAGAGGTGTGGCAAGGTGGTTGCTTTTATGTTCTGAGTGGTTGCTAAGGTGTTTTGAGTGATTGCTATACAGTTTATAAGGTGTTTCCAGGTGGTTGCTAGGGTATTCTGAGTGTTTGCTAGGCAGTTGCTTGGTTGTTCTGAGTGATTGCTAGGTGGTTGCAAAGGTGTTGCTTGTTAGGGTGTTCTGAGTGGTTCCTAAGTTGTTGCTAGGTGGTTGCTAGGGTATTCTGAGTGGTTGATTGGTTGTTATTAAGCAGTTGCTAGGGGGTTCTAAATGATTGCTAGGCAGTTGCTAAGTCATTGTTAGGGTGTTCTGAGTGGTTGCTAGGTAGTGCCTTTTTAGTAGTTTGCTATATGAATTATTACTGAATACAAATAACAGTATTATTACAAGGTTTTTGTTCCATAAAATGCAACACCAAACCAAACAACATATCACTTAAACTATCGAAATGTTCCTAAAATTCCTTTTCTAAACTTTTCAAGGTTAAAAGTCACTGGAAGACAGATCAAGATCCCATAATGCAATTCAAAAGCAGAAATAAATGAGGAAATAAATAAAAACAAGAATCACAAAATATGGAAAACTGCTGTTTTCTGGATGTTTTACAGTGTATAACAGCAGTACAGAGCAGCTGTCCGACTGACACAACAGCATCTCCAGCACTAACCGGAGCATCAGCTGATGGTGTGATATGGTGAACACACGCCGCGCGCCGCTTTAGTTTGCGTGTGCACGCGCGCTTGATGCACGGCTCGGGGCGGCCGGCAGATATAATAAAGGCTTATCGTTTGGAGGCAATTTCACAGCAGCACGCGCCTAATTGAACAGTCTGTTTCAAACATTCTCTTCTCCCCTCCGCAGCCCCGTGCCGAGCCGCCGGGAACAATCTGAGAAATGACACCTTCCTCGAGTCATTGAGCAGAGCTGAAGACAGAAGAGCGGGAGCTCACACTGATCACTGCAGGGGAGCCGGTGCCTTCAGCGCTGCACACACACACACACACACACACACACACACCGGACACATACACATACACATAAACACACACAGGACACACACACAGATAAACACACACACCTGACACTTAACCAGGGTAACAGTGTAATGGTCGCAGTGTAAATTCAGATTAAGTTAAGAAGTTGCTCAAAGAAAGACACTAGAATTAATGTCATTTTTCATATAGTGACATCTAATTGAAACTGTCCTCAAATTTAAAAAAAATGTTGGGTGGAGCATGAATTTAAGCCCCGCCCTAAAGAACTGATCATCCTGGTGTAAATGACTGAATGCCTCAGCATAAGGAACTGATAGCCTCGCACTAAAAATCTGATAATCCCGCTCTAAAGGACTGACAGTCCCACCCTAAAGGATTGATAATCCTGCCCCAAAGTACTGATAGCCCCATCCTAAAAGACCGAAACTGATAACCGTACCCTAAAGGACTGATAACCCCCCCTAAAAGACTGATAACCCCACCCTAAAGGTCTGAAAACCCTGCCCTAAAGGACCTGATAGTCTCACCCTAAAAACACTGAAAGCTCCGCCCTAAAGGCACTGACAACTTCACCCTAAACCACAGGTGTCAAACTCAGTTCCTGGAGGGCCGCAGCTCTGCACAGTTTAGTTCCAACCCTAATTAAACACACCTGATCAAACTAATTGAGTCCTTTAAGCTTGTTTGAAACCTACAGGTAAGTGTGTTGGAGCAGGGTTGGAACTAAACTGTGCAGGGCTTCGGCCCTCCAGGAATTAAGTTTGACACCCCTAATAGCCCCTCCCTAATAGATTGAAAATCCTGCTCCAAATTACTGATAGCCCTGCTCTAAAAGACTGATAACCCCACCCTAAAGGACTGATAGTCCTGCCCTAAAGGAGTGATAATCCCACCCTAAAGGACTGATAGCACCGCTCTAATGGGAGTGATACCCCTTCCCTAAAGCACAGATAACCCCACCCTAAAGGACTGGTAACCCCACCCTAAAGGACTGATAATCCCATCCTAAAGGAACTGATAGCCCTGCCCTAAAGGACTGATAACTCCGCCCTAAAGGACTGATAATCCCACCCTAAAGGAACTGATAGCCCTGCCCTAAAGGACTGATAACTCCGCCCTAAAGGACTGATAATCCCACCCTAAAAGAACTGATACCCCACTCTAATCGGAGTGATACCCGTGCCCTAAAGCACTGATAACCTCACCCTAAAGGACTGATAACCTCACCCTAAAGGACTGATACCCCTGCCCTAAAGGACTGATAATCCTGCCCTAAAGGACTGATAAGACCACCCTAAAGTACTCATAACTGGCCTTAAAGGACTGATAACCACACCCTAAAGGACTGATAGTCTCACCCTAAAGAAAATGAAAGCCCTGCACTAAGAACACTGAAAACCCCACCCTAAAGGTCTGATAACATCACCCTAAAGGTCTGATAAACCTGCCCTAAAGGACTGATAGTCCCGCCCTAAAAGTCCAATAGCCCCACCCTAAAGGTCTGATAAACCTGCCCTAAAGGACTGATAGTCCCGCCCTAAAAGTCTGATAGCCCCACCCTAAAGGTCTGATAAACCTGTCCTAAAGGTCTGATAGCCCCACCCTAAAGGTCTGATAAACCTGCCCTAAAGGACTGATAGTCCCGCCCTAAAAGTCTGATAGCCCCACCCTAAAGGTCTGATAAACCTGCCCTAAAGGACTGATAGTCCAGCCCTAAAGAAATTGATAGTCTCCCCCAAAACACACTGAAACCCCGCCCTAAAGAACTGATTGCCCTTCCCTAAAAGCATTCCATGTGACCGGAAGGGAAGTTGTTTTTAGGTGAAGAGTATTTAAATGATTGCTTAATTAATGCAATTGTGTTTGTTCAGGCAGAAGATTATTAAAGTTCAGAGATCAGCTCAAACTTACCCACAGTTTAAAAATAAAATCACTCTGTGTGTCTGCTCTTTACTTTTGCCATAACGCAGAAAAAAAATTGAAATAAATAATATTTATTGGCTTATATATCGGTTTCCAACTCTAAAGAGTTATTGATTACCAGTTATACTGCCCAAAAATTCAATATCAGTGCATCCCTAATTAATATAATCACACAGAAACCGCACACTGTTACTTGGTGAAGCCAGATAGCTGAAACATTTGTTCTTTTTTTAATTTCATGCCTAATTTTGAATCAATAGCAATGATTGCAGACCAGTTTTTAATTAATAGTGAATTTTACAAGCAATTTCTGAGTAAAATAATGTTTTAGGTGCATATCATAGCCATCTTTGTATATTTTACACACACACACACACACACACACACACACACACACACACACACACACACACACACACTAACTTTAAATTCCTCGCTTCCTCACTGTTGTTCTCTGCACCTTTTTTCTCGCACATAATTCGGGAGTGAAAATCTGTCATCACCCTGTGTTCATCAGCCCTTATTACTGTTGCACTAATTGGAAGATGAGTCCCGATTAATCACGCACACACGCGCGGGTGACGGAGTCACAGAGAGACTTAATTGGGCCACCGATTGGCTGAGCCTAATTGAGCATTGATGGGAGAGCATGTGTGTGAGAGCGCGACAGTGACACGCCGCTCCAATTAAAACACACACCAGCCTCTTGTGTCGCCGCTTTAATTGCCGGCTCAAGGTTTGAACTGTTCCTCTTCGTCTTTACACTAATTGTCCGGCTTCTTAGAGAGACACAGACCCGAACAACATCTAACTGGAAAAACAAACACATGCTTATTAAAGACAAGACGTGTCGCCTTCTCGGTTTTAATGAAACGAGTGTCAGCAACATGATGGGGAGCTCTTAAAAAAAAAAATAATAAGAGGACACATCCGCCCATCTATCAGAAAGAAATGCAAACAGTAATCTCTAAAACAAACCATGCATTGACTGCTATAGCTATTAATAAGCGGGACGGCTTTATTAATAGACATATAAAGACATGCACGTCTAATGATCCTACATAGCCATCCGATAATGAGAGCGTAATGAAAAATCTAATGAAGTAAAAAATTCAGCTGGTGTAGGAGAGCACGGTGCACTCTGGGAAACTCTACAGCTTAACTAGACATCATCCATCACGGCGCGTGCATCGGCCAAATATTATCTGCTAACAGTATGGAGCTGTCCTCGCGGAAAATAGAGCGATATTACTGATGCATTTCTGGGTCAAGATGTGCGGTGGGAGTGAAAATGATTCCCGTAAATGCTTGAGACTAACAGGGAAGGTAACAATGAACTTTAAGCGTTTGCCTTGTGAACTTTATCTGGGTACAAATGGTGGCGCTTGTAATGAAGAGGAGAGTGTGAGAGATGCTCTGGGGGCTTCACACGGGCGCCAGCATCATAATAAAGTCTTCGAAACTCCGAGACAAAATACAGCAGGCAAATGTATTCTTAGACACAATTAACCCTCCGCCTCTGCGCTGGTGTGGGGAAAGAGGCTGAGATACTGAGCCATTACATCCTCGCCATTATTAAGCTGTTTGGTGAGTCAGGAATCACAGTTATTAGTGCTCAAAGTTATAGTTAGCGGTGTGAGAAAACTTCCTGCAGAGTTTGTGCTCCGGACACTCATGTGCTGTTCTGGAGACTGAGCGGGTTCTTCAGTAAAACAGGGTCACCGGCCCTCTTCCTGGAGATACCAACCAGTGGTGTAAATTAACAAATTACAAACACTCCAATGTCGGGATGGAAAATCAAGCTCGGTACTTTCTCGTTATCGGTGCTACAATTTAAAGAGCCCATATTATGGGTTTTTGAAAATTCCCCTCCATGTAGTGTGTAACACAGCTCTAAGTGAAGTGAAGTATCCAGCTAAGGCTTAAATCTGTAAGTGTACAGTGTTCAAAACTGTTGATTCATCTATAGAAGAGTCGACTCATAGTGCTTCAAACGAGTCGCCTTGATAACGAGTCATTAGGTGTTTCGCCATGACGTACGAACGAAATCAAGTTATTCACGTGCACGCGCAAACCCGGGAGATTTGAAACCTGTGGCCCCGCCCTCGACACAGAAACCCACACACACACACACCTAAACATGCCGGTCGATTGAAGTCGCACTGCAGATGGATATTATTGAGTCTCTACCCAAAGATGAAACCTCAGCATTATAGCCAAGCAGTTGGAAACTTCTGGAAACTTCTGGAAGCTACATGCTACAAAGAATACTTCATCTGCATTTGTTAAAGGAAGGATCAGTAAAGAGTAACTTACTGATGGACGTCAGGATGGATTTTTCTTCCTCCATTTCTCAAGTGTAAGTACGTGCGATTAAAGTTGCCTTGTTTACTCGAGCTTGCAAATGTATTTAGTTGTGATTTGTTACCTTGTTATCTTGTAACCGCGTGTACTGTATCAGGTTAACTCGCTTTATTCTCATATCGGGCGCAAAGCCACGTTAAAAACACTGCTTTGTTTACAGAGCTCAATGGAGGAGGGTAGTGTGTGTGTGTGTGTGCGTGTGTGTGTGTGCGTGCGCGCGTGCTGTCGTCCGGAGGTGTGTGTGTGTGTGTGAGCGCATTGTCGTCCGGAGCAGGGTTAAGTGTGCATGTGTGTGTGTGTGTGTGTGCGCGCGCGCAAGGACGAGGGCATTATGTGTGTGTGTGTGTCTGTGAAAAGAGCAGAGTGAGAAGCTAGAAGATCTCCTAAACTGTTTTTGGAGTTTTTGCTCAATAAAATAGTTAGTCCTCGGTATTTTCAAGTCCTTTGTCTGTATTTATATACATTCACTAAAATCCACGCCTACACTATCGAGCGTGTATGAACTGTGATTACTTTTATATTGCTGATTAGCTGTTGGGCATTTCACTCTCTGACTGAAGGCAGTCGACCAATCGCAACAGACTGTCATCGGTGCAATCAGCGCAGATTAGCTTCGCGCTAAGGAGGGGTTTGGGAACAAATGAATCACTGGACGATTCATACAGGAGTCGCTGGGATAATTAGGTAAAAACAAATGCAGATTATAAGACCATGAAAGTGTTTTTTGACCTTGCATGGATATTAGACTGTTGTTGGAGACCCTTACAACCAAGATATGACCCTATTTCATGTATAATATGGGCTCTTTTAAAGACAGAAGTATCGATAAGCTCTGACGTTATCGGTTCTGCTATCAGTACTGGAGAATTATTGCTCAATAGACATTACATACAGTAGCTTCATTTACCTGAGCAACCTTTTCATCAGCATCATTTTAATCTGCTAATCCAGGGCCGGGTCATGGGGGCAGCAGCATGGAGAGAATCCCAGACTTCCCTCACCCCAAACACATCCTCCAGCTCTTCCATGGGATCCTGAGGAGTTCCCAGGCCAGACGAGAGACATATACCCTCCAGCGTGTCCTGGGTCTTCCCCAAGGCCTCCTTCCGGTGGGACATGCCTGGAACACCTCCCTAGGTAGGCGTCCAGGAGGCATCAGGAACAGATGCCTGAGCCACCTCAGCTGACTTCTCTCGATGTGGAGGAGCAGCGACTCTACTCTGAGCTCCTCCCGGGTAACAGAGCTCCTCAACCTGTCTATAAGGGTGCACCCTGCCACCCTGCATAGGAAACTCATTTCGGCCGCTTGTATCCAAGATCCTGTCCTTTCCGTCATGACCCAAAGCTCATGAGCATAGGTGAGGAACGTAGATCGACTGGTAAACTGAGAGCTTTGCCTTTCAGCTCAGCTCCTTTTGCACCACTGTGGACCAATACATCGACTGCATTACTGCTGCCCCAATCCGCCTGCCAATCTCACGCTCCATCCTTGACTCACTCGTGAACAAAACCCCAAGATACTTGAACTCCTCCACCTGGGGTAAGGACTCTCCTCCAACCTGGAGATGGCAAAACATGGCCTCGGACTTGGAGGTGCTGATTCTCATCCCAGCCGCATCACACTCGGCAGCAAACCTCCCCAGTGCATTCTGAAGGTCCATGCTCGAGTAAGCCAACAGAACGACATCATCTGCGAATAACAGAGATGAAATCCTGTGGTCCCTGAACCGGACCCCCTCCAGCCCAAGGCTTCACTTTGAAATTCTGTCCATTAAAATGGTGAACAGAATTGCTGACAAAGGGCAGCCCTGCCGGAGTCCAACATGCACTGGAAACAAGTCTGACTTATTGCCGGCAATGCGAACCAAACTCCTACTGTGTTCATACAGGGACCAGGCAACCCCTAACAGAGCGCCTCTGACCCCATACTCCCACAGCACCCTCCACAGAATGCCACGAGGGACAACGTTGAATGCCTTCACCAAGTCCATAAAACACATTGACTATGGACTGCTTGGGCATACTCCCATGAACCCCCGAGCTCCCTGGTGATGGTCTAGAGCTGGTCCAGTGTACCATAGCCTGAGCAAAATCCACATCGTTCCTCCTGAATCCTAGGTTCAGCTAAACTTTTGTAATTTGTGATATTTGATATTTGTCTGCACAGTTGGCAACCTCACATGAGAAATGCTCATGTTTCCAGCAAACACGTCAAGTGGCTCTGTGCAGACTCTGCGCGCGTACTCGGTTGAGGTTTGCGCTAGCGCACCAAGATTATAATAGTTTTAGATTTTTCATTAGTTTTAGTTTTTATTTAGTTTTGACTTTTTGTTTTCAAATTTAGTTAATTTTAATAGTTTTTAGAGGCAGATTTACTAGTTTTCATTAGTTTTTATATATTGAAATTATTTAGTTTAGTTTTTATCAGTTTCAGTATTAGTTTCAGTTTTTTTCCTAAATGATATTTGTTTGGTGCAAGATTCAAAATCAACAGAATAAATATTGTAGAATAAAAACTGAACCTGTATTCAGAGGACACATGAACAGTATCATCTACCACAACCATCGACCCATCCTCAAACTCAAATACAACAGCCCACAAGACAGCAGCCTTCAGTACAATATGTGTGCAAGGCTGCTCTGAGGTTAGACACACAGTAATGATGGGAAGATCAGATCTTTAACGTGGATGTTAGGACTCAACATTATATAGTCAGCAATAGTCAGTTAAAGAATCACCATGATCTGAAAAATGTCTTACTATAAAGATTTGCAGCTCAACTGAATCATGATTCACTTATTTAAACTCCATTATGATTTTCTGTTATGAAATAAACTTACGTTTTTCTTCAGATCCTCTTATTAAGCCTCGGTTCACCCGCGCTGCAGTTGTTCAAGTTTAGTTCAGTCACAGCAGGCTGTCATGTGCTGTTTGTGTTTGGTTCACTGAATCACGCATGCGCAGTATTATCGGTTCACCACTTCTCAAATTTGATCTCAGTGTAGTGTTGCTGTTCTGATAACTAAATGAGAGTGTATATTGGATTATTTAGAGTCAGAGGGGGGTATTACACTTGTTATAAAGTAAGTAGTTTGTGGATTAATGCTTACTGGAGACGCAAATCATTGCAAATGATTCAGTTCAATTTGATTCAGTTCAACTATTTAAACTGGTTCACTTACAGGATCCGGTTAAAAAGATTCGATACAGAAATAAACCCCATTATTGGGCACAAATGTGTTAAAGTAATAGCTTAAAGTCTCTGTACACCATGCTGCTGTCATGTCCATCATGGCCATTGTTTTTGTCGCAGGAGCAACAGCGAGGATGACTGGAGGAGAACAGGCTCGATCTGGTCAATGGCAGCAGGACTACAAACTCTGAGGTGCCGCACGGTTCAAACACAAACACCTGCAGCATGAATTAGATTTCCTTCTAAAACGCTAACAGTAAGATTATGTATTGAATACATTCACAAAGAAAACGAAGGAAGTTTTTGCTATAATTTTAGTTAGTTTCAGTTAGTTTTGTATGTACACAATACAGTTTCAGTTAGTTCTAGTTTTAGAAAAAACTCATTTTTTATTTTTATTTCAGTTAAAGACAATTATTTTACATTTATGCTTTTGTTTTTTGTTAATTTTCGTCAACTATAACAACCTTAAAGCGCACAAACATAGCTTGCGGCACAGACTCGCGTTCACACAGCTACTAAGCTTGCGGAGTGAACCAAACGGGTTGTATTTCCTGAGTGGACAGCGACAATGCCCATTACAACAAACGTATTCTTAAATAAGCGGAAATGCGAGCAATCTGGCTCAGTGAAAGCATCTTTAAAAAGTGCATTAACTGCAATCAAATCTAATGAAAAGTTTTTGACTGCCTAGCTACTAACGTTACATCATCCACATCATTGTTCATTCATTCATTTTCTTGTCAGCTTAGTCCCGTTATTTATCCGGGGTCGCCACAGCGGTATGAACTGCCAACTTATCCAGCAAGTTTTTCCAGCCGCAACCCATCTCTGGGAAACATCCACACACACACATACACACTCATACACTACGGACAATTTAGTCTCCCCAATTCACCTGTACCGCATGTGTTTGGACTGTGGGGGAAACAGAGCACCCGGAGGAAACCCACATAAACGCAGGGAGAACATGCAAACTCCACACAGAAACGCCAACTGAGCCGAGCATTGAACCAGCGACCCAGCGACCTTCTTGCTGTGAGGCGACAGCACTACCTACTGTGCCACTGCCTCGCCCTCCACGTTGTTGTGTCAGCAGTCAATCACCTAGATTAGTCTATATTAATAGTTGATTAAACACACACATATGGTCACAAAGACAGTATTTTTTTGCAATAGCCTAAATAAATCTTACACATTAAAATGTTTAACATCAGCTGCATTTACAAATATAGCCTATGAATAGCCTGATAATAAACTTGAATTTTGGTCACCTGATATCAGAACTTAATTTTAACCTAATATTAACATCTTATGACGTTGTGTGTCTGCTGAGCAATAACTTGATGCACTACAGAATGTTACGTTTACACACACATCCACGAATTACAAGTAAGCACATCCGCTTTTCACTCACTACTCACTACTGTTGAGTACTTTTGAAAGGGCTACTTTTTACTCCTACTTTGAGTAATATTTACAACTTTTACTCTACTCGCACTACATTTTTAGCCAAGTAATGGTACTTTTACTTCAGTATGATTTCTCAGTAATCTTTCCACCACTGGTCGCAACCCTAACCAAACACACCTGTGTGTAATTATCAAGTGCTGCTGTGTTTGATCAGGGCTGGAGCTGAACACTGCAGGATGGTAGCTCTCTGGGAACAGGGTTGGTGACCCCTGATCTTGTACATTCTAGCAAGTTCAGCACCTTGACAACTTCATAGCCCTAGTATCACCATAAGAATAGCTCAGAAAGCCATTTAGAAACCACCCAAAAACATCCTGGCAACCCCATAACAACAACCTAAAACACCCTAGCAAACCCAATAACAACATAAGCCACCATAGAAACCATAATGACCACCCTAGCAACCCTTAAGCAATACAGATCAGCAACCCCATAACAACCACTCAAAACACCATAACAACATTCTAGCCACCCAGAAGCAACGACTCAAAAACACACGGATAACCCCAAAACAGGGCGAAGCAGTGGCGCAGTAGGTAGTGCTGTCGCCTCACAGCAAGAAGGTTGCTGGGTCAATCCTCGGCTCAGTTGTCTTTCTGTGTGGAGTTTGGATGTTCTCCCTGCATTCACGTGGGTTTCCTCTGGGTGCTCCGGTTTCCCCCACAGTCCAAAGATATGTAGTACAGGTGAATTGGGTGGGTTAAATTGTCCGTAGTGTATGAGTGTGAATGTGTGTGGATGTTTCCCAGAGATGGGTTGTGACTGGAAGGGCATACACTGCGTAATAAATTTGCTGGATAAGTTGGTGGTTCATTCTGCTGTGGCGACCCCGGATTAATAAAGGGACTAAGCCGACAAGATGAATGAATTAATTAATTAATAAATAACCCCAAAACAATAGCACAGTTAACTCTAAACTCTAATGACACAATTAACCTTCTAGCAGCCACACAAAACATGACAGCAACTCTGTAAAAATCAAGCTAGCAACCCTTTAGCAATAATTCAGAACACCATAATAAACTAACAGTAACATCATAGCAACCACTTAGCAATGTGGTTAATGTTGAGCTTTAGCCAGATTTAAAATTAGAGTGCATCTCCGTCAGTGATCTGAAATAAGAACCTCATCAGTTTCCATCTGATGATTTATCATAATTTAGTCACAGTGACAGAAAGCAGCTTCAGCGGAGAGTTTAAGAAGATGAAACTCAACTCTGCGTGCTTCGTCTTCATGAGGAAGAACTAAACAAATAATAACGGCGCAATGACTTTCACATTCAGATGAGCCCCTACCGGCGTCTCCTGATGTCTAATGCAAATGTTCTGCTTGCTAAATCTCTCGGAATATCAGCAGCCACCAGTTTAAAACTAGTGTAAGATTGGGCTCAAATATTGTCTCAATCACTCAACTCGAAACAGCGCTGTCAGTCTTAAAATACCTACTGTATTAAATGAGTGTCTATTTCTTAACAGATGAACAATCCAAATAAACAAAGGATTTTTAATAGTGTTAAGGCCAGTTCACACCAAACATGACTCATTATTATTCATTATCATTAATTCTTTAATATTGCATCACAATTATCACACTGCTATCTGGAATACTTGATTCTGATTGGTCAGTTGCAACAATCCAAATTGTGTTGTTCCCAGATAACAACTGATGAATAACACAAAATCAGAGAATCATCATGACTGAAGTGAATACGTTCATCCATATACTTGCATTCACCTTCATATGTATCTGCTTGTCTCTCATGCCATGGTTTTTAGCAGTTTGGCGCCATCTTGTGAATGAATAATATGTAGGTTAGTCTATGCTTCATTTGGCTGGTTCCGGTCAATTTTGCATTTTTCACTGTTTGGCGCCATTTAGTGACTTAATAATGCACAGGTTAGTGTATACTCCATCAGCTGTTTTCATTTGACTATTTGTCTTCATCTAGTTTCTGAATAATGTGCAGGTTAGTGTATACTCCATCAGCTGTTTTTAGTTTGACTATCTGGCACATCTAGTGACTTAATAACGCGCAGGTTAGTGTATACTCCATCAGCTGTTTTTAGTTTGACTATCTGGCACATCTAGTAACTTAATAACGCGCAGGTTAGTGTATACTCCATCAGCTGTTTTTAGTTTGACTATCTGGCACATCTAGTGACTTAATAACGCGCAGGTTAGTGTATACTCCATCAGCTGTTTTTAGTTTGACTATCTGGCGCCATCTAGTGACTTAATAATGTGCAGGTTAGTGTATACTCCATCAGCTGTTTTTAGTTTGACTATCTGGTGCCATCTAGTGACTTAATAATGCACAGGTTAGTGTATACTCCTTCAGCTGTTTTCCTTTGACCATCTGGCGCCATCTAGTGACTTAATAATGCGCAGATTAGTGTATACTCCATCAGCTGTTTTCCTTTGACTATCTGGCGCCATCTAGTGACTTAACGCGCAGGTTAGTGTATACTCCATCAGCTGTTTTCATTTGACCATCTGGCGCCATCTAGTGACTTAAAAATGCGCAGGTTAGTTTATACTCCATCAGCTGATTTCATTTGACTATCTTGCGCCATCTAGTGACTTAACGCACAGGTTAGTGTATACTCCATCAGCTGTTTTCATTTGACTATCTGGCGCCAGATAGTGACTTAATAACGCACAGGTTGGTGTATACTCCATCAGCTGTTTTTTTATGTCTTTAGCTTTGCAATTAATTAACGAATTAATAACTATTAAGGCTCAGAGCTTCCTATTGGGCTGCTGATAAATCTCCTGAGCTTTATTGTGCAATAACAACCTCCTGAACTCATAACGACCACTGATGAATAATACAGATTCATCCGTGTACTTCGAATTATCTTGATCGTCAGCGAATACATTCTAATACATATTTCTGCTTGTGGTTTCACATTCAGAATAAATTTTAGAACGTCTGCATGATTATTATCTTTATAGTTGTTTTGTTCGGCGTAAAGGGGGCCTTTAGTAATATTCATAACAATAATAATAATAATAACTCAGTTTCTGGCTAGTGATATTAATAGCACACACTGAGAGCTGGCAGTGCTGGAGTGAGTCTGGATGTGTGTGGATCTGTTCAGTCTGGCTAAGAATGAGCATCAGTGGCTGAGAGTCTCGGTGGGCCCGTCTCTCACCCGCTCCGCCACCTGCTCCTCGCCCTGCAGATCCATCCCATAATGAGCGGAAGAATAACAGTGGCGAGCGGGGGGCAGTTCACGGCCTCCGATGGAGAATCAGGAGATCTGTCACCGGCCACTGGCGCCTGGATGCTCCTGTTCACTGCCAAGAGGAGCAGAGCCAAACTGACTGACTGAAGAAATCTAATAGAAGTTTGCCTGTGAACAACACTGACGTTGGTGATGAGTTTAAAGCATGTTGCTGGGGTGTTCTGAATGGTTGCTAGGGTGTTTTGTACAGTTTATATGGGGTTGCTAGTGTTCTCAATGTTTTTTGATCAATTAATTTGGTGTTCTGGATGGTTGCTAGGGTTGCTAGGGTGTTATCATTGTTGTTTAGAGGTTGCTAAGGTGTTTGTTTGGTTGCTTTTGTGTTCTGATTGGTTGCTATGGGGTTGCTAGGGTGTTATAAATGTTCCTAAGGTTTTTTGTTAGTTTGTAATTGTGTTCTGATTGGTTGCTATTGGTATAGTAATAGCTGGTATGGGGTTGCTAGGGTGTTCCCAAAATTTCCTAAGAGTTGCTAAAGTTTTTTGGTTGGTTGATATGGTGTTCTGGTTGGTTGTTGTGGGGTTGCTAGGGTGTTCTCAATGTTTTGTAATGGTTGTTAAAGTTGCTATGGTGTTCTAAATGGTTGCTATGGGGTTGCTGGGATATTATCAGTGTTTTTTTTATAGGTTGCTATGGCTTGTGTTTGGTTGTTGTTGTGTTCTGATTAATTGCTATGGGGTTGTTAGGGTGTTATGGATAGTTGTTATAGGGTTGCTAGGATGTTCTTAATGTTTTCTAACGGTCGCTAAGGTTTTTTGAATGGTTGCTACGGTGTTCTAAATGGTTTTTATAGCGTTGCTAGGGTGTCATTAGTGCCTAGAGGTTGCTAAGTTTTTTTGTTTGTTAGCTGTTGTGTTCTGATTGGTTGCTATGGGGTTGCTAAGGTGTTTTAAATACAGGTGTTATAGGGTTGCTATGGTGTTCTAAATAACTGATATGGGGTTGCTAGGGTGTTCTCAATATTCCCTAAGAGTTACAGAAGTTTTTTTGGTTGGCTGATATGGTGTTCTGATAGGTTGCTATGGGGTTGCTAGGGTGTTTTGTACAGTTGTTGTGGGGATGGGTTGCTAAGGTTTTTTTATTTGTTCCTATGGTGTTCTAATTGGTTGCTAAGAGGTTGCTATGATAATATCAGTGTTTTCTAGAGGTTGCTAAGGTCTTTTTGCTTGGTTGATGTTGTGTTCTGATTGGTTGTTGTGGGGTTGCTAGGGTGTTTTGAACAGTTGTTATAGGGTTGCTAGGATGTTCTAAATAGCTGCTATGGGGTTGCTAGGATGTTTTGAAGGTTTTAAGGGTTGCTAAAGTGTTTGATTGGTTGCTGTGGTGTTCTGAATGGTTGCTAGGGTGTTCTAAATGTTATCTTATGTCTAGTAAGGTTTTCTAAATAGCTGCTATGGGGTTGCTAGGATGTTCTGAAAATTTTTTAAGAGTTGCTAAATTTTTTTATTGGTTGCTATGGTGTTCTGATTGATTGTTAAGGGGTTGCTAGGGTGTTCTGTCTGGTTGATATGGTGTTCCGGTTTGTTGATATGGCATTCTGAGTCGTTGCTATGGGGTTGCTAGGGCGTTCTTATTGTTTTGTAATGTTTGCCAGAGTTTTCTGAATATTTTAGAATGGTTATCAAGGGTTTCTGAATGGCTGCTATGTGGCTCTGAATGATTGCTATGTGTTTGTTAATGTGTTCTGAATGGTGGCTATGGGGTTGCTAGGGATTTCAGAGAGATTGCTATGAGGTTGCCAGGGTAGCTCCTACCTTCCTGTAGGTCAAATAGTAGAGCATGGCATTAATAATTTCATTGCAATGTAATTGCCAATTGAAGCATAAATATGAATGCAAACACATGAACTTGAATGAGTGCTATGGAGGTCAACAATATACACTAACTGGCCACTTTATTAGGTACACCTGTCCAACTGCTTGTTAACACAAATTTCTAATCAGCCAATCACAAGGCAGCAGCTCACTGCATTTAGGCATGTAGACATGATCAAGACGATCTGCTGCAGTCAAAAGCGAACATAATGGGGAAGAAAGGGGATTTAAGTGACTTTGAACGTGGCATGGTTGTTTCTGGCAGACGGTCTGTTCTGAGTATTTCAGAAACTGCTGATCTACTGGGATTTTCACGCACAACCATCTCTAGGGTTGATGCCAGAGGTCAGAAGAGAATGGCCAGACTGATTCTAGCTGATAGAAAGGCAACAGTAACTCAAATAAGCACTCGTTACAACCGAGCTCTGCAGAAGAGCATCTCTGAACACACAACACGTCCAACCTTGAGGCGGATGGGCTACAGCAGCAGAAGAGCACACCGGGTGCCGCTCCTGTCAGCTAAGAACAGGAAACTGAGGCTAAAATTCACACAGACTCACCAAAACTGGACAATAGAAGATTGGAGAAACGTTGCTGCTCTGATGAGTCTCCATTTCTGCTGACACATTCAGATGCTCGGCTCAGACAACATGAAAGCATGGATCATCCTGCCTTGTATCAGCGGTCCTTTATGAGCACAGTGTCTCCATCTTCTGATGGCTACTTCCAGCAGGATAACGCAGCATGTCATAAAGCTCAATCATCTCAGACTGGTGTCTTGAACATGACGATGAGTTCACTGTACTCAAATGGCCTCCACGGCCACCAGAGCTCAATCCAATAGAGCAGCTTTGGGATGTGGTGGAACGGGAGATTGGCATCATGGATGTGCAGCCGACAAATCTGCAGCAACTGTGTGATGCTATCATGACAATATGGAGCAAAATCTCTGAGGAATATTTCCAGTAGCTTGTTGAGTCTATAAAACCAAGGATTGAGGCAGTTCTGAATGCAAAAAGGGTCCAACCTGGGACTAGTAAGGTGTACCTTATAAAGTGGCCGGTGATTGTATATGTGGCTGTTAAGGCTTTCTGAGAGGTTGCTAAAGGGTTGCTGGAGTGTTGTAAATAGTTGCTATAAAGTTGCCAGGACATCCTAAGTGTTTGCCGTGGCTTTGCAATGCTAGGTGAAATTCTAAGTACATAAACGTGCTTCAGTGTAAGGTTTTTGTCACCTGTTTTATAACACAGCAGGTGTAAGCAGCAGCAGTGATCACTATAAAAGAGAACCAGCACACACAGCACAGAAATCATTTATGCCTGCAGCACAAACACTGCGCCCACAAAGCTATCCAACGCTGGAGTTTTGATTGCATTACTAACATTAATAAGTTCCACCAGTGCTAGTGATGTCTGCCTACAGTATATTAATGTAAAGAGAGTCCATAACCGATGTGCATTTGAAAGTGTGCGCTGAATCCGAAGCATAAAGACAGCAGGAGCATCATCTGCTTGTGTCTGAGCTTTAATAGTCTGTTCTGGGGTAACTAGTATGACACAGTGGTGCAGTAACCGAACATGATGTCAGGGTGGAAATGCCAGAGCAAGTGTTTAAGTCGATAACAATCCAGAGAATTGCAGCTTTAATAAGAGGACACACACACACACACACACACACACACACACACACACACACACACACACACACACACACACACACACACTCACACTTGCTCACACACACACAATAGCCCTAATGAACTACATCTGGTTTTCACACCCTCCCACTCACAGTCAGTCTGCCTTGTGTGAATGTGTGTGTGAGCGTACGTGTGTGTGTGTGTGTTTGAGCGACTGTGTGCAACAACGTGACAAAAAAACAAAGCCAACAGCCAGATGAGATTTTTCTCACCACCACAAAAGCAACGCAAGCGGAAGATCCTCGGCCCCTGCGAAAGTTTTAAAGAAAAGAGATTGAACATTTCCACGGATCATTCGCCTGCACCAGTCGAGGGAAATCAGAGGTTAGCGCTCTGGAACTACTCCATATATTTTTGTGCAATCAGTTTTTTGAGTAATTGATCATCAGGAGCGTCATCCCATCCACGGTCAGCCATGAGAAACAATGATTACATGTTCAAACTCAGAAGAGGAGAAGCACATTTAATTTGACACATAAACAGCAGAAATTCACTGGAGAGTCGCTCATTGTTTGATCAAACACAATGGGCTCTATTTTGACGGTTCATGTGCAGAGCGCAAAACGCAGGGCGCAAACACTTTCAGGGCGTGTCAGAACGCATTTTTGATCATTTAAGGACGGGAAAATCCACTTTGTGCCATGGCGCATGGTCTAAAAGGGTTGAGTTTATTTTCTTAATGAGTTATAGGTGTGTTTTGAGAATAAACCAATTGGAGTCTCATCTCCCATTCCCTTTAAGAGCCAGCTGCGTCACGCCAAGAGCACATTTTGACGTAAAGTAAGTTCACTTTCGCTTTTGCTCTCGTGGATTGGGAAACCTTTACGCACAGACATCAATAGCCTATAAATAATTCATTTTGTTTGTTAAGAGCAAAGATTTGCTTAAAAACTATTTCTAAATTCAGTTCTAATTTCCAGCAAACGAATAAATGAACAATAATAACAAAGTGTGCTCAAAAACCTGAGTTATATCCTAAAACACATGCTGTGCCCCATATTGTCTTAAACCTGCAGGTGGACAAATCTAAGCTTGTTTTTAATAAAACAAATATAAATATGGATATAATAAATAATACTGCTAATAATAATAACATTATACAAAAGCAAATTGTCATGAATGAACTGAAAAAGCCTCCCGAGATGAAGAAGGCATGAAGGCAGTGGTTTTTAAATCTTCATGTAGGCTAGAAATTAATATGTTTTGTAATATTTTAATCATTTATACTTCTATGCTGTATATATCCTTATTATTATTATGGCACTTTGCGCCAGACAATAGACTGGCTTTGTTCTGGTCTGAAGATCAGACTATTTACAGTTTCTCAAAATAGCAACGCGCCAAAACACGCCTGCTTTTTTAGAGCAGAACGCTTATGGGCGCACATCTGAGCGCAAATGGATTTGCTATTTAACAGCGTGGCGCAACACCTCAAAATGACCCTTGCGCCAAGCTGAAAGTAGCAAAAGAGTATTGCGCCTTGCGCCACATTGCGCCGGGTGTATGATAGGGCCCTAAATCTTTTCTGTTTTATTAAATGTGACTAACTGTACATGAAAGATGGGTGTTTTATAATAGTAATCACCTCCATTAATTCTGCTTTAAAGAGCCCCTATGATGGCAATGCAGTGGCGCAGTAGGTAGTGCTGTTGCCTCACAGCAAGAAGGTCGCTGGGTCGCTGGTTCGATCCTTGGCTCAGTTGGTGTTTCTGTGTGGAGTTTGCATGTTCTCCCTGCCTTCGCGTGGGTTTCCTGCGGGTGCTCCGGTGTCCCCCACAGTCCAAACACATGTGGTGCAGGTAAATTGAGTAGGCTAAATTGTCCGTAATGTTTGAATGTGTGTGTGGATGTTTCCCAGAGATGGGTTGCAGCTGGAAGGGCATAGAAACACCAGCTCAGTCCAGCCACCTTCTTGCTGTGAGGCGACAGCACTACCTACTGCACCACTGCGTCGCCTATTATTATTATATTATTATTATTATTATTAGTATTATTATTATTATTATAACTCAAAGTCAAGACATTTTGTGGGCAGTTGCGATCCATATTTTGCACATAAAGCCATTTTCATTCATGTTAAACCCTTGTGTTCCTGTCTACAATTAAATAATAAATATAAAGACATGTCTGTAAATAAGCAGTTTTCCTTATTTTGTGATTCATGTTTTTATTTATTTCTGCTTGTGAATTGCATTATGGGATCTTTATCTGTCCTCCAGCAACTTGTAAGTTTGATCAGTTGTAAAAAGTGACTTTTCTGCACATGTGTATTGGTCTGCAGTGCTTTATTGTCTGTGTTGGGGTTGTAAATTACACTAATCACCTTATTCTCCGCCGATGAGTGGACGCTGCCATTTGAATCTTTTTGGCTTGAGACTTCCGGTCACATTCACTTACATTTACACTGTAAAAAATAAATTCGTAAAATTTACGGTAAAAAACCGGCAGCTGTGGTTGCCAGTACTTTACCGTTAAAAACACAGTACAAACCGTAAAAGTAATTTTTCATTTTTACGGTAAATTACCGTATTTTTTAATTTATAGAGGTAATATGTCTGTATTTTGAATGATTAACATCTACACATCTTTTGTTTCACAGTTAGACATGTTAGCACACCCACATGAAGAAGGTGGTGATGAAGTTACATAATGAGCCAATGCTCATCACAATCAACTTTCCCACAAGCAGAAAAGAGTATCAGCATATATGTCATTCACACAGCTACTACACACCAGTATGGTAACACGCTTACAATTAGTCATGAAATAAACACTGTTTATCAACATTAGATGTAACATAAATCTCTAATGTACAAAACTGATGGGGAAACAACTAAAAAGATCCATATTAATGTCAACCAAATGCATAAAAAGGTATGTGCCATGCAGGGAATTCTGGGAAAGTCAATTTACGGTTATTCGCCGTATATATTAAGGAAACATACCGTTAACCAGGTTACGGATTTGTACTGTAGCATTTTTACAGTTTTTTACCATTTGTCACGTTAGGCGTGATCAAAACAAAAGCAAAACAGGAACAAAAAGATTGTGGATTCAAGTGCAGATTTAATAGATAAATAGTGCAGAAAACAGTGACAAAAAACACTAAATCTCAAAAATACAAAGTAACAAATCAACAACAAAACAAGAAACGAGACAGATAAACACAAACTAGACTATGGCAAACTACAAGGCAGGATCAGGAACAACAACAAACTTACTGGGAGCAAGAAGACAAGGAAGACAACGACGCGATGACAAACATAGGTGGAATGGTAGAATATATAGTCCAGATAATCAACGGTAACACAAAACAGATGTGATGACAGATCAGTGTAGGTGTTCCGGTGTGTGCGCGGGGCATGTATGAAAATGTAGTCTTTTCCTGGGGCACTGTAGCGCCTACAAGTCCTAGAGCACTACAGCGCCCTCAGGTGGTCACAGACGGATGTGACATTACCCCCCCTCTAAAGAGCGGCTTCCAGACGCTCCCAGACTGGTTCCAAGAGGGGGGGCGGAGCGGAGCAGGAACAAAGGGAGGGATGGGAGGGCCAGATCAGGGTCAGGCAGTGGGTCAGGCACCCCAGTAGGAAGCAAGGGTGCGGCCGGTGAATCCGTCCCAAGTAGTGGGAAGGACCACCAGGGAGGGTCGGGAGGGATGACCCATGGATGATCCCGCAGGAGACACAAGGCAGGGGGTTTTAGGAGAGCCGGCTGGAGAGGCAACTGGACTGGAGCAGGCGGAACTGGAGGCAGCTGCGCAGGAGCCGGCGGGACTGGAGGCAGCTGGGCAGGAACCGGCGAGGCTGGAGGCAGCTGGGCAGGAGACGGCGGGACTGGAGGCAGCTGGGCAGGAGCCGGCGGGACTGGAGGCAGCTGGGCAGGAGCCGGCGGGACTGGAGGCAGCTGGGCAGGAGCCGGCGGGACTGGAGGCAGCTGGACTGGAGCCGGCGGGACTGGAGGCAGCTGGGCAGGAGCCGGCGGGACTGGAGGCAGCTGGGCAGGAGCCGGCGGGACTGGAGGCAGCTGGGCAGGAGCCGGCGGGACTGGAGGCAGCTGGGCAGGAGCCGGCGGGACTGGAGGCAGCTGGGCAGGAGCCGGCGGGACTGGAGGCAGCTGGACTGGAGCCGGCGGGACTGGAGGCAGCTGGACTGGAGCCGGCAGGGCAAGACGTCTGGGAGGTGCCGGCAGGGCAAGACGTCTGGATGGCGTTGGTAATGCCAGGAGCCGGGCTGGGGCCGGCAGGGCGAGGAGCCGGGCTGGGGCCGGCAGGGCGAGGAGCCGGGCTGGGGCCGGCAGGGCGAGGAGCCGGGCTGGGGCCGGCAGGGCGAGGAGCCGGGCTGGGGCCGGCAGGGCGAGGAGCCGGGCTGGGGCCGGCAGGGCGAGGAGCCTGGGTGGCGCCGGTAAGGCCAGGAGCCGGACTAGAACTGGCATTGTACTGCGCTCTGGGGCTGGAGCCGACACTGGCGGGCGCTCTGGGGCTGGAGCCGACACTGGCGGGCGCTCTGGGGCTGGAGCCGACACTGGCGGGCGCTCTGGGGCTGGAGCCGACACTGGCGGGCGCTCTGGGGCTGGAGCCGACACTGGCGGGCGCTCTGGGGCTGGAGCCGACACTGGCGGGCGCTCTGGGGCTGGAGCCGACACTGGCGGGCGCTCTGGGGCTGGAGCCGACACTGGCGGGCGCTCTGGGGCTGGAGCCGACACTGGCGGGCGCTCTGGGGCTGGAGCCGACACTGGCGGACTTTCTGGGGCGTGAGCAGTCCTGTTCCTACGCCTCCTCCGTCTGGTGGTTTGAGAAGGGAGAGCATAGTTAACAGGTGAGGAAGCTTGCTCTGGAGCTGGAGCCGACACTGGCGGGCATTGTGGGACTGGAGCAGACACTGGGGTTCCACACAGTTCAAGCAGGCTCTCTAGAGGCTCAGAAAAAGGTGCTCTTCGGACAGCCCGACGCGGATAAGGCCGCAACTCCAGTCCTGCCTCTCTCCTCTTTCCCTTGGTTAAATCAGCTGGCCCCGAAAATATCCCTCCCTGTTGCCCTCCACTCAGGCCTCCCTCCTGAGGGTTCTCCTCCCTCAGGGCAACAGAGAGAGGGGAGCCAGCGATCAACAAAGCTGCTTCAATAAACCGGTAAAGGTTCCAGTCCTCCTCATATGGTGGCATTAATGAACGGACTGGATCCAAAAGTCCTCCCCGGAAAAACATCATGAGTAATAAGTCACTATGAGAGCTCTTCGGGGCTAGCTCCAAAAACTCCTTGATATATCGCTCAATTGAGCGATTACCTTGTTTTATCCGCACTATAATACCATCTGCTGAATCCATTAGTGATCGCGTCGTTCTGTCACGTTAGGCGTGATCAAAACAAAAGCAAAACAGGAACAAAAAGATTGTGGATTCAAGTGCAGATTTAATAGATAAATAGTGCAGAAAACAGTGACAAAAAACACTAAATCTCAAAAATACAAAGTAACAAATCAACAACAAAACAAGAAACGAGACAGATAAACACAAACTAGACTATGGCAAACTACAAGGCAGGATCAGGAACAACAACAAACTTACTGGGAGCAAGAAGACAAGGAAGACAACGACGCGATGACAAACATAGGTGGAATGGTAGAATATATAGTCCAGATAATCAACGGTAACACAAAACAGATGTGATGACAGATCAGTGTAGGTGTTCCGGTGTGTGCGCGGGGCATGTATGAAAATGTAGTCTTTTCCTGGGGCACTGTAGCGCCTACAAGTCCTAGAGCACTACAGCGCCCTCAGGTGGTCACAGACGGATGTGACACCATTAAAATCAAGGCCATTTTTTAGAGTGCATGTTCTGACGTTAATAACTGCTCGTTATGCTACATGATGTTGCAATTTGATATTTCCTTATTATATTATTCTACTTGGTCTGTATAGTCATGCAAACATTTGTATGTAGAGCAAGTAGTTTGACCGTTTTCTGCCGTTTATTATTCCTAGTCATTTCTCCCATAGGCGACTGAATCGGAAGTTCTAAGACAATCGCGAAAACAGGCGCACTTCCACATTTTAGAATAAAGATCAGACTATTTACAGTTTCTCAAAATAGCAACGCGCCAAAACACGCCTGCTTTTTTAGAGCAGAACGCCTATGGGCGCACATCTGAGCGCAAATTCATTTGCTATTTAACAGCGTGGCGCAACACCTCAAAATGACCCTTGCGCCAAGCTGAAAGTAGCAAAAGAGTATTGCGCCTTGAAAAGTTGTAATAAACTGCAGCACATTTTCTGTTATCTTACAGACTTATTTCTCCCAAAAATATGTACTGTGCTTTGAGTGTCCAGAAAAGCGCGATAAAAATGTAAGAAATTAATATTATTATTTCTGTAGATATTGTTTCTTATACAGTTGAAGTCAGAATTATTCGCCCCTTTGTTGAATTTTAATTTCTTTTTTAATGTTTCCCAAATGATGTGGAACAGATTCAGGAAATGTTCACAGTATGTCTGATAATATTTGTTCTTCTGGAGAAAGTCTTATTTGTTTTATTTCGGCTAGAATAAAAGCAGTTTTTAATTTTTTAAACACCATTTTAAGGTCAATATTATTATCCCCTTTAAGCTAAATTATTGTTCAATAGTCTACAGAACAAATCATCATTATTCAATGACTTGCCTAATTACCCTAACCTGCCTAGTTACCCTAATTACCCTAGTGAAGCCCTTAAATATCACTTTAAG
>NC_133181.1:62375000-62397500 GCF_049306965.1 Danio rerio | reverse complement strand
ACATGCAAACTCCACACAGAAACGTCAACTGACCCAGCCGGGACTCACAATAGCGACATTCTTGCTGTGAGGCCACTGAGCCACCGTGCCGCAGACCAAAATCAATTCATTCATTCATTCATTTTCTTGTTGGCTTAGTCCCTTTATTAATCCAGGGTCGCCACAGGTTGCCTACCCAATTCACCCAACCCAGGCTCATTCTGGAAATGTAGTCCCGCGGACGTTTCTGTAGACCGCGGAATACGTCCCGGGAGGTACGTACAGCTGCAGTTTTTGTTTTTGCGAATCCGCGAGAGGCCGCTGTGTGCGCTTTTTCGCACCTCAGACGCCTCTCGCAAGTGCAGTTCGCGCCTGCCCTGTTCTCGAGTGAACCCACCAGAGGCTGATATCCGACTGATCGGATGATTGACTGCGCGACTGGCCAATCGGCCGACCCGCCCTCCTCCTTCTCTGAACCCAACCAATCTTACCGATCTACCCATCCGCCCGCTCGCTTCCCTAAACCCGAGCAACAGTTTACAAAAGCCGTCCAAAAAAAGAAAAGCCCTGATTTTTTTTTTCTACCGCGTTTTCGGATTTCATCGCGTTCTCACCCTGTTATGAAACTTAATTTTTGGGATTCTGTTTTTGTCTTACCTGATTGCTGGAACTGCTCTTCCCCGGACTCGAAACTGATCGCCGTGGTCGACTCCTCTCTGCATCTCAAGCCTGCCGATGTACACGATGAGCTGAGTTGACAAACGGGTTGCAGCGGGGAAGCCCTCCACAAGGAGGTAAGCGGTCGGCCGGCAAGCGCAAAAGGGAACAGCGTCCCACCACCCCGTAGCGTTCGCTTGAAAAATATTAATGCAGCCGTACGTACCTCCCGGGACGTATTCGGCTGTCTCCAGAAACGTTTTCAGAATGAGCTTGGGTTGACTTCACCTGTACCACATGTGTTTTTGGACTGTGGGGCAAACCGGAGCACCCGGAGGAAACCCACGCGAAGGCAGGGAGAACATGCAAACTCCACACAGAAACACCAACTGAGCCGAGGTTCGAACCAGCAACCCAGCGACCTTCTTGCTGTGAGGCGACAGCAGTCCAAAATCAATTATTAACAGTATTAACAGTATTAACAGTACAGATCAGAACACGCGTGCTGTTTCATTTAGACATAAACTGATTTCAATTTATCTGAAGCAATCAAACAGACACTTTCAAGTACAGTCAGTCACACACTGCAGTGCTGTGTACAGTATGTGACGGACACAATCTGAATTTGCCTGCATTTCATGTGTTTTTAATGTATTTTACCGATCGCTGTTTCCAGTTTGATTTGATGCAGACGCAGATGTCGTCTCCATCCTCCAGTATTCTGCAGGTGTAGATCAGCCGAACAAAATGAAAAGGTCAGAAAGTGAGAGACTTGAGCGAGACAGACTGTGATGGAGACGCTGATGTGTCTGAATGAGGGTTTTTCTCTCCGGATGCTGCAACTATTGCACAGTAAAGCACCTCATTTGGGGGAATAGTGATGGCAGACTGTGTTGCAGAGCATTCCTATGTTAAAATAGACTAGATATTCTTCAAGACACTTCTATACAGCTTAAAGTGACATTTAAAGGCTTCACTAGGGTAATTAGGGTAACTAGGCAGGTTAGGGTAATTAGGCAAGTCATTGTATAATGATGGTGTGTTCTGTAGACTATCCAATAGAAATAAAGCTTAAAGGGGTTAATAATACTGACCTTAAAATGGTGTTTAAAAAATTAAAAACTGCTTTTATTCTAGCCGAAATAAAACAAATAAGACTTTCTCCAGGAAAAAAAATATTATCAGACACACTGTGAACATTTCCTGAATCTGTTCAACATCATTTGGGAAATATTTAAAAAAGAAGAAAAAAATTCGAAGGGGGCAAATAATTCTGACTTCAGCTGTATATATGTATAGTTTCGGCTCTGTGTTAGATGAAATACAGGTTTTATTTATTTAATTTCAGCTTTTACTAATTAAATTATCCTTTAAACTGTGTTTTATTAACGTCAACAACTACCCCAACCCTCACAGTAATGTAAAAGCATTATTGTATGGTAATAACTATAGCTATAGTTAACTACTGGCAGCACGTGTATCTCTTCTAGACTTTACCATTTCTGCTTTGTGTTTGACAGGATACAGCTTTATTTACTTTATTTTCATCTTTTGTTTATTAAATCAAGTTGTTTAGTCATTCGTACTTCAAAACATTGGTGTATGACGAGAAAAATGTATGAAATACAGTAATTTACTGTAAGTTTGCTACATTTTATACCTTATTTTTAATGGTTAAATTCCAGGATGGCAAAGAAAATGTCCGACATATGGTAATTTACTGTAAAATTGTTACATTTATACTATATTTTTAATAGTTAAATTAAAGCAACCACAGCTGTAGTTTTCGCACCGTAAATTTTACAGATGTTTTTTATAGTGTATATTTGGTTGTGAGTATCTGCAGCTGTATCCCATCTAGACTTTACCTGTTTCGGCTCTGTGTTAGATGCATGAAATACAGCGTTTATTTATTTAATTTCAACTTTTATTAATCAACACCTACCCCCCAACCCTCACAGTAATGTAAAAGCAGTATTGTACGGTAATTGTATTGTCGTAATAATATAAATAATTACTGTTAACTTCTGGCTACACGTGTATCCCTTCTAGACTTTACCTTTTCTGCTCTGTGTTGGACAGGATACAGCTTTTATAGTGTATTTTTACTCTGTAATAAATGGGATACAGCTTTTATTTACATTATTTTAATCTTTATTAATTAAATTACCTGTTAAATTAAGTTGTGTAGTCATTAGTACTTTAAAGCACTGGCGCAGGGCAAAGAAAATGTACAAAATACAGAAATTTACAGTAAAATTTGTACATTTTTTATACTACATTTTGAATGGTTAAACTCTGGTAACCACAGCTGTCATGATTTTACCGTGAATTTTACAGATGTTTTTTATAGTGTATACAGGCCCGGATTGGCTAATCGGGAGGGCCGGGAGAATTCCCGGTGGGCCGGTCCGTTTTTTGGCGGTGAGGGCCGGTGTCCCTAGCTCCAGAATCTGTTGCTCTCAGCAGTCACACTTTTTAAATTAATTTATTTACTTACTTGACCACAGTCTTCTTATTCATTAATTTAATACAGCTCTCTGCTCTTTTCATATATAACCAGCCTGCAGGTTCATAATGTTATAAGTCACCTCTCACTATACAACTGTTGTGGCCCAGTAGTCAGCATGTTTGATTACAACATCGCCGACCCGGGTTTGATCCTCGCCTGAGTAAATTATTATTTTCATTTTTATTGTTGAGACATATAATACTGTTTGGGTTGTTGAACATTTGAAGTTCTAAAGCAGCTGTTTTCTCAACAACAAAAAAAAAAAGACGTGATAGTGTAATTAGAAACTGAATTGGAAATGACCTTATTTTAATATAGTCAGTCGTGAACTGAGGTGGGCCGGTCTGAGGCTTGAAACTCCAGGGCTGAAAAGGAGACCCACTCCGGCCCTGAGTGTATATTTGGTTGGGAGTCCCCACAGCTGTATCCCATCTAGACTTTACCGTTTCTACTCTGTGATAAATGGGATACAGCTTTTATTTATATTATTTTTAACTTTTATTAATTATATTACCCATTAAACTGTGTTTTACTAACGTCAACACCTACCCCAACCCTAACAGTAATGTAAAATCAGTATTGTTGTTATAATATAAATAGTTATTGTTAACTTCTGACTGCACGTGTATCCCTTTTCTGCTCTGTTATACAGGATACAGCTTTAATGTACTTTATTGTCATCTTTTATTTATTAAATTACCCGTTAAATTAAGTTGTTAAGTACTTCAAAACACTGGTGTATGACAAGGAAAATGTACAAAATACTGTAATTTACTGTAAAATTTCTGCATTTCTTTTATACTTTATTCTTAACTGCGGTAACCACAGCTGTCATGATTTTACCGTAAATTTTACAGATGTTTTTTATAGTGTATATTTGGCTGTGAGTATCCACAGCTGTATCCCATCTAGACTTTAGCGCGTCCGTGACAAACAGCATTCGCTGCTCATCCATCATAAACGCCAAAGTTAGACATTCATTACAGAGTTTGCCGATCTTTGCTGTTCTCCTCCCGCTTTTCACTTAATCTCTCTGGAGGAACGGCGCTTTCTGACGCCGCAAAGATGCTGAGCGGCAGTAAAGGAAGCACTACATTAATTAAATGCAGAAATTTGCCTCACTCTGTTTTGTTGCTGAGGAAGAAGTGCTAAGATTGATGAACTTCTCCGAGATGCTCGGCTAGTCTCAAATCGCGGCTTAATTGAGATGGAGCGTCTATTAGGTGAGCCGCATACATTACTGTGTCAGAACTCTCTGTATTCTGACCGCGCCGCTGTGTGTGTTTCTGCGGCTTCTTTATATGTGGCACACACACACACACACACACACACACACACACACACCGCTGTGCGTTTCTGGGACTTCTTTATATGCGGTGGTGAGGCTGATGGTGTGTGTGGTGATGAACGTGTGCTCGGGCCCAGGGGTCACTTACTCACACACACACACACACTGGTCTCCTGAGAGCGCAGGGCTGTGTCTTTGGCAAGGTTGCTTTTCAGGAGTAATTCTGTAGCGGCTGATTCAGAGATTTTGACCAGGGTGTTTTTCTGCACACAGGCCAGTGTTGCACTTAAATATTCTTATATTTTTATAAATATATATAGATATCAGTCATGATTATCACTATGTTTAATATTTTTTTTCATTTATTTGATATTTTGTATTGTTATTTTATTGTAGTTATTATACATCACTCGTGCACTATAGACCTTTTTCATGGCTGCTGCATGGAGGGCGCCAACGCGACCAGCGTCTTCCGGTACAATGCTAAAATCTTCCGTTTACAGCGTGTACAACTGGTAATTTGCGCTCCGAAAATGGGTTTCAATAACGTTTGTAATGGATAACAGAGTGTTTTTGTGACACACAACTTAGAAATGTGTCTGTTAAAGCCGTTATAATCTGTCACATGTGGTTCAAGCGCGTCAGAAATATGAGAAAAACGTTCTCCTAGTTCACGTGTCTGCCGTCAGAAATACAGTGTGTGTGTGTGCGTTCCCGGCCTGTCAGCTGTTAGCTCAGCGGCTCTTTAACACACACACACATACACACACACAGAGAGAGAGAGAGAGAGAGAGAGAGAGAGAGCAAACCAGAGTACTGGCATGAAACTTAACCGGTATGAAAGTCGTGCAATTTACAAAAATGAGCAATAAAAGTCTGTTATTGATCCTCTGCTGCTGATTTGCTGTTCATTCTAATCTCGAGCCGTTTGTGTTTTATTTGGTGTGTTGTTTTCACCACGGTTTGTGTTTTTCTGTCATTTGGAAATGACACTCGCCTGTATTTTCACCTTGTCACAGTTATTAAATCAGTGTGTCAGTGGCACAGTACAGGCTACGTGTGTGTGTGTCAAACATTTTGGTGAGCTACATTTGTTTGGGCTGGTTATATATGTGAAATAAAGAGAAAATGTTGACTTTAGCGATGACGAGGCTTCATTTAAACTGCAGAAGATGCCATCTGACGAGGGGAAAACGCCTCACAGCAGCTGTTTTCCATCCTATTAGATCACATTTCTCTAAATGATCAGTCCAGGAGATGCTGCTGATGGACAACAGGATTAGCTCAAAGAGGATAAAAGCAGGTAAAATAGATTAAAACTATCGTTTCAAAGCTGTCCAAATGTGACTGTTTACACGCATCAGCTGCCGACCGGAAGTTCTTCGCATTCTCCTTGCGCATACACGCAAAGCATCATGGGTAATTCTGCGTTCCAAGAAAAAGGTCTATATATGACACTGGTGCCAATTATACGTCAGTTTCAATGGTGCCAGCAGTGAGCATCTTGCGCTGTGGACGATGTGGAACATGTACTGTTCTCTGATGAGTCCACCTTCACTGTCTTTCCCACATCCGGGAGAGTTACATCGTGGAGAAGCCCCAAAGAAGCGTCCCACCCAGACTGTTCATGCCCAGAGTGAAGCATGGGGGAATCACTGATGGTTTGGGCTCAATATCATGGCGTTCCCTATAGACTGATTTCATGCGGCCGCCATTTTTAAAAGCCAAATCGAGGTTGGGGTGGAAAAGAAACCCAGAAGTATTGTTGGGAGTTACATAGGAACATTGTGTACTTGGATGTAGATCTTATAGAGAAAGTAACACAAATGTGTAATTTCACTGCCTTCCCAGTGACCCGAGGGTCCGCTCTGAATGAATGCTGAAAATAAAACGGAATATCAGAGCTCATTTTCAGCTAAGTTAAGGGAAATGGCACCAGTTAGCTAACGTTTCTTTCCTGGTTTATACTTCTGCATCGAGTGATCGGCGTGACCCACGGCGAATGCAACGCGCGTAGCTGTGCATTTATACTTCTGCGCTGTCTCTGTTGTTCTGTAGTAACTCTTCTGAAACACTAGTTGGCAGTGAGGTGTTAATGTTCCTCTGTGTCACGTTTCTTTGCTGGTGTTTTGTTCTTTCTGAACACTTCCTGAATGTACAAGTGGCTCAAACTCGCTCATTTTGAGGCAGGAACCAGTGGACGTGCAAAAACTTTAATTATGAGGTAAACACAAAACAAAACTTTCCATCCGGAGCTCCTTCACGGGACTCCACACATGTAAACAATCTACTGTTCGCGCCGCTCTCGGACCTGCCCACACTCGTCAGCGCTAACAAGCCGACCAATCACAGAGCTTGCGCCACGCGTCGTTGCGACGTGTAGTCACATTTTTTGAGAGGTACACGCAGGGCCGGAGCAAGCTGAACTGCCGCTTTAGGCAGAGGACGATCACGCCGCCCTCAACCCAAAATGTGAAAACAATAGTGACCGGTTCTGAAAATGAAGTGAGGTGTCGCGGACCTCTTTTCCGGCGCTCTATGCGCGGACATAACTGAGGACGCGCGGGTGCTGAGGGAGGGAGGTGTCGTGAACACTGCGCTCTTTATTCTGCCGCCCTATGCGCGGATATAACTAAGGACGCGCGGGCGTTTCGCTGACCTCAATTCTGCCGCCCTATGCGCGGATATAACTGAGGATGCGCGGGTGTCGCGGACCTCAATTCTGCCGCCCTATGCACGGATATAACTGAGGACGCGCGGGTGTCGCGGACCTCAATTCTGCCGCCCTATGCACGGATATAACTGAGGACGCGCGGGTGTCGCGGACCTCAATTCTGCCGCCCTATGCGCGGATATAACTGAGGACGCGCGGGTGTCGCGGACCTCAATTCTGCCGCCCTATGCGCGGATATAACTGAGGATGCGCGGGTGTCGCGGACCTCAATTCTGCCGCCCTATGCACGGATATAACTGAGGACGCGCGGGTGTCGCGGACCTCAATTCTGCCGCCCTATGCACGGATATAACTGAGGACGCGCGGGTGTCGCGGACCTCAATTCTGCCGCCCTATGCGCGGATATAACTGAGGACGCGCGGGTGTCGCGGACCTCAATTCTGCCGCCCTATGCACGGATATAACTGAGGACGCGCGGGTGTCGCGGACCTCAATTCTGCCGCCCTATGCACGGATATAACTGAGGACGTGCGGGTGTCGCGGACCTCAATTCTGCCGCCCTATGCACGGATATAACTGAGGACGTGCGGGTGTCGCGGACCTCAATTCTGCCGCCCTATGCACGGATATAACTGAGGACGTGCGGGTGTCGGGGACCTCAATTCTGCCGCCCTATGCGCGGATATAACTGAGGACGTGCGGGTGTCGGGGACCTCAATTCTGCCGCCCTATGCGCGGATATAACTGAGGACGTGCGGGTGTCGGGGACCTCAATTCTGCCGCCCTATGCACGGATATAACTGAGGACGTGCGGGTGTCGGGGACCTCAATTCTGCCGCCCTATGCGCGGATATAACTGAGGACGCGCGGGTGCTGATGGAGGTGTCGCTGACGCCGCCCTCTCTATTCTGTCGTCTATGCGCGAATATATCTGAGGACGCAAGGGAGGTGTCGCGGACATAACTGAGGAAGCAGGTGGTAAGGGAGGTGTCGCAGACGCTGTCCTCTCTATACTGCCGCCTAGGTCGCCTCAATGAACGCGCCGGCCCTGGTTGCACGTCAGTGACGCCGACGGCCCGACGGGTATGCGTCAATGCGTAGGCTGCACCGTAGCACAAGCGTGCGCTTGATGCAGAAGTATAAATCAGCCTTTAGATGCCATTTATCAAACTCGAGTTAATAATCTGACTCTCACTATATTAGACTTGTCACGATACTAAATTAAAAGAAAAATGTCAGTTTCATAATAAATAGAGGTGTGAACCTATACTGGTCTCACGGTTCGGTTCGCTTACGATTATCATGCCATCGATTCGGTTCAATTCGATATCTCGGTGCATCACGGTGCATTGACGATGCTTTCCATATACAGTGTTATGTTTTAGGGGGGAGGCTATAACATGCTGTCTGTATAAACACACAGACACACAGCAACACACTGTCTCTCATTCAAACACATTCACAAACATAGACAGCATCAAACAAACAAACACACACATGCACACACACAAACAAACACACTTAAGCCCTCGCTACAGGGAGAGCTCGCGCTGAGCGGAGCAGAAAAACGAAAAAAAGAGGCACTTTTCCGACGGTCCCTTACTGAGAGCTCCTCTCAGCGCGAGCTCTCCCGGCTAAACACATATTGCGAGGGCTTAAACGGAGCAGTGCTCGTAATGTCGAGCGAAAAAAAAGAAAGACAGCTGTGAAACATAACCAGCTTTGTCTTTTTGTAGGAAACACACTTTAGGTCTTTTTAGGGTAAGAGGTTTTTGAGTTATTGCCGTCTATAACTGAATGTGTGTCAGGAATATCGAAAACAAAAGCAACTGAACCGCGCTCATTTCTGGCGCCCCACTGGATATACAGCACCCTTAGCATTTGCCTATGGTGCCCATGCCACGGGCCGGCCCTGAGTTGGCTGAGTGTTGTAAAAACTCGCGCTCACCTCCCTCACGACAGAGCGCATAGGAGATAAATGACGTCACTACATAATAACCGGTTATGATTATTACTGAACCGATACCGAATTGTCCACGTCTGCATCGCGGTGCACCGAAGAAACAATTAATTTTGATACCCCTAATAATAAATGTAAATTTCAGATGTTTAGTAAGATTTAAGGCACTGTTTATGGCTTTCTTAAAACAGCGTGGATTTGCCGTTGTGCTCACATGCTCAACAGAAATGCTTGTGATTGGCCGAGAAGGTCATCAGTTCACCCTCCGCTGTTTACCGAGTACAAACACAGACGAGCGAACTGCTTGATGACTCGACTGATCTTGACGGCTGCTTCGTGCTCCAGTGTCCTTGTATCTGTGTTTGCACTGGGTGAAGAGCGGTAAACTGAGTGCAAACACAGATACACGGAGACTGGAGCGCGATCAGCTGTGAAGATCAGTCGAGTCATCCGCGCTCAGCGGCGCTTTAATGTTAGCGGAAATAGATGTTTTTAAAACTCCAGTACGGGGACAACACTATTAGAGACAGCACGAGGGTGTGCTGCAGAGGACTGCAGTGTTTATCACTCACCGGGTTACATAGGCTGAAGCAGAGAAGCGTCCTCACAGTGTTTAACTAGTGCCATGAACTGAAGCCTAGAACACTTCAGCGTATCACTCTTACAGATGTTGTTTGATGCTAATTTGCTTTTAATTGTTTAAACTGAACTGAACTGAATGATATTAAAGTGATGGTTACACCATTTCTGCATGTTGAAATCTCGGCAACAGCTGGAGGTTTGTAGTTGAATTGAATTTATTGAATGGGATAGCCCCTTGAGATGAATCATCTCATTTTCGAGGTGGTCCCTTGTAGTCCACAGCATGTTACTGCAATGTTTACAGTGCTGCTCCTATACTTCTGGGTTTCTTCCCACCGAAGCCTCACTTTGGTTCTTTAAAATGGCGGCCGCGTGAAATAAGCGTATAAGCCCCAATCCTGGTGCTAGATGGGTGCTAGGTCACTGCCAAGCTTTTCTTGCTTAGATTTTTTGTCTTGTTTCTAGTCCAAATATCTAAAATTTCTTATATCAAGAAGCATTTTCTTGACAAGCTAAACATATTGTCTTGTTTTAAGATATAATATGCCAATATTAAGTGAGTTTTTCCTTAAAACAAGCAAAATAATCTGCCAATGGGGTGAGCAAATTAATCTTGCTTTTTCTTTTGACGTAAGATTATATTGCTTACCCCATTGGCAGATTATTTTGCTTGTTTTAAGGAATAACTCACTTAATATTGGCATATTATATCTTAAAACAAGACAATATGTTTTGCTTGTCTAGAAAATTCCTCTTGATTTAGGAAGTTGATTTAGGAAGACAAAAAATCTAAGTAAGAAAAGCATTTTTGCAGTGTAACCAAACATTCTGGAAGACCAAATGACCCAATGGATCAAACAATGTATCCTGAAGGTGGTGGTGTGTATCAGGATGATAATGCACGAATACACACAGCAGGACTGGAGACAGAGCGGTTTGATGAACATGAAAGTGAAGTTGAACATCTCCCATGGCCTGCACAGTACCCAGAGCTAAACATTATTAAGTGTTTTGGAGGAATGAGTCAGGTTTTCCTCCAGCAGCATCACTTGAACATTATTCAGAAGAAGAACAGCTCAGGATTCCTCTGGCTGCTGTGCAGCACTCGTGTCAGTCATTCCCACGAGCAACTGAAGACGAACACCATACTGATCAACTACTGCGCTCTAACACCAGGCCTTTCAGGGTCAGTGTCTAACCCAGGTGTGGGCAAACTTGATCCTGGAGGGCCGGTGTCCTGCATAGTTTAGCTCCCCCTGCTGAAAAATCCAGCTTAAACCAGCCTAGGCTGGTTGGCTGGTTTTAGCTATTCGATCAGCCTGGTTTTAGAGGGGTTTTAGCCATTTCCAGGCTGGTTTCCAGCCATTTGCAGCCTGGTCTTAGCTGGTCAGGCTGGAAAATGACCCGCCAAGTCCAGCTAAAACTAGCTTGACCAGCCTGATTTAAGCTGGATATAGCTGGTTTTGGCTGGACTCCCAGCTTGGCTAGGCTGGATTTTTCAGCAGGGCCAACACTATTCAAACAGACCTCCCTATAGAGTTCAAGTGATCTTGAAGACACTGATTAGTTTGTTCAGGTGTGTCTGACTAGTGTTGGAACAAAACTCTGCAGGGACACCGGCCCTCCAGGATCAAGTTTGCCCATCCCTGGTCTAACCCCTGATTTTTTTTCTTTTTTAAATATTTCCCAAATGATGTTGAGCAGATTGAGGAAATGTTCACAGTATGTCTGATAATATTTGTTCTTCTGGAGAAAGTCTTATTTGTTTTATTTTGGCTAGAATAAAAGCAGTTCCCCTTCGGTTGGGGAACTTCAGTGCCATGAATGGGAGGATTCGTATCAGAAGCCGCTTATCTGGAGAGTATTGAACGGGCCAATGAATGAAATTAATTGGCAGCGTAAGCTTGCGCAGGTGTGCGACATCTGCAATCATCTCAGCATATAAGCACACCTGAAGCCAGCAGACGCCATCCTTTTCGCTTCAGATCCTTTCTGAGTGAGTCGATGAGGGTTCCTCTTGCTGATCAGCACTTCAGAGCGAACGAGTGTGTCTCCCGGTCCAGAGTGGGTCTTCGCGGTGGCAGACGGTCGAGCTGGGTTACTCCCTTGCCTGCGGTTCTTTGGGTCCGGTCCTCCAGAGCGGTGCGTATAGTTGCAACTTTCCTAAAAGAGCAACACAGTCGTGCAGCACGTCCTTTTCAGGATGGCGCTCCGACTGTGCGTTTCTGGATGCGGGGGTTTCCTGTCTCCGGATGATGGACACGATCACTGCATTGCATGTTTGGGGGTCCAGCATGTTAATGCGGTGCTCGCGGGCGGTTCATGTCGTCATTGCGATGCCATGACCGTTGCACAGCTAAGATCGCGGCTAACTTTCGCAAGAGAGCGAGCCACCCCAGTTGCCTCCTGCTCTAAAAAAGCAGCGGGCGCTCGGGCAGATCTGAGGGTTTCAGCGGGAGCTAATCCGCCGCCCACGGGCTCGCGGACCTCTCGCTCCTCACGGCGCTCCATCCAAGCTTCGGGTGGTGAGAGTGATCCGTCTAACCAGATGGTAGCTCTCACACTCGCTGACACCGGAGATCAGATGTCCTCCGCGGCATCGGAGGGTGGGCTTTCACTGTCCGACGAAGATCCGGACCCGCTCGCCCCCTCCGGGCAGGTGAGCGCTGTCAAATCGGATCCTGAAGCGGACATGTTAGCCGTGCTTTCCCGGGCTGCTTCGGCCGTGGGGTTGGAGATGGTTTATCCCCCAGCTCCGCGGCCGGACCGACTAGATGGGTGCTACGTAGAGGACCAGAAGGCGAAGCCTTCGAAGCCTCTCGTCCCCTTCTTCCCGGAAGTGCACAGTAGGCTCACGCAGTCCTGGAGGGCACCTTTCTCTGCCCGTGCTGCGAGTGCCTCCGCCCTCACCGCCCTTGACGGCGGAGCTGCCAGGGGGTATGAGGCGATCCCGTCAGTGGAGCGCGCTATCGCGGTCAATCTTTGTCCGCGCGGCGCCTCTACGTGGCGGGGTTTGCCCCGCCTCCCGTCCAAAGCCTGTAGGTTGTCTGCCTCCCTCGGAGCCAGAGCTTATAAGGCTGCGGGCCAGGCTGCTTCTGCTTTGCACGCGATGGCCACCTACCAGCGCTACCAAGCGCAGGCGCTGGCCGAGCTGCACGAGGGCGGGTCCAACCCAAGCTTATTACATGAGCTGCGCACCGCGACCGACTATGCTCTTCGGACTACTAAGTCCGCCGCGTGTGCGCTGGGGAGGACGATGTCCACACTTGTGGTTCAGGAACGCCACCTCTGGCTAAACCTGGCCGATATGCGCGACGTTGACAAAGTTCGCTTTCTTGACTCGCCCATATCCCAGGCTGGCCTGTTCGGCGACACCGTCGGTGAATTCACCCAGGAATTCAAGGCGGTGAAAGAGCAGTCGGATGCGATGGGCAATGTCATCTATCGGCGTGGCCGTAAGCCCGCTCCGCCTGCCGAGCCATCCACCTCCGCTGTTCCTCGCCGAGGGCGCCCGCCAACGAGTGCTGCCCCGCCCCCGCCTGCGCCTCCGGCCAAGCGGGCGCGGCGTTCACCTCGAAAGCAGGCAGCCCCTCCTGCCCAGGGCGCCGTTAAGTCCGGTAAACGGACCGCGAAGCGTCCCTGAGACAGGCCATCCGGAGAAGAGGAAACTTGCTCTTTCCCCGCTGGAGGGCGGGGCCCCGATAACAACGGTACTTTTCAGTGCCACCAAAACATCAGTAAAAGAGCACTTTTTCCCTTCCCCGGATGTGACTGCACGAGTTCTGCCAGTCCGGGACGCGCTGCCTTCCGGCTCGCAGACTCTACGTGCTTCGCCAGTGGCTCACGAGCGCTGGGGGGACGGTCTCCCTTCCCTCAGCCCTCCAGCCCCCTCTCCGGAGTCAGGGTGCGGAGCCAGAGCGAATCGCTCTCCTCCAGCTTTTCCGCGGGACCCTCGTGCTTCCCGGATCAGCACACCCACTCCGCGCTGCCCCACCGCTGGTACGTCAGCGATTGTAGCGATGACTCCATTAGCGAGGGCTCTGCCTGCCTGGTTAGCGCGGGCCAGCCCCTCGCGGTGGCTCATACGCACAATCAGACTCGGTTACGCGATTCAGTTCGCGAAGCGGCCCCCCAAGTTTACGGGCGTGTATTTCTCCAGGGTCAACCCCCTGTCCGCCCCTGTCTTGCGAGAGGAGATTGCTGCCCTCCTGGCGAAGGGTGCAATCGAGCCGGTTCCTCCAGCCGAGATGGAGAGTGGGTTTTACAGCCCATACTTCATCGTACCCAAAAAGAGCGGTGGGTCACGGCCAATCCTAGATCTGCGCGTTTTGAACCGCTGTCTGCACAAGCTGCCGTTCAGAATGCTCACGCAGAGGCGCATTCTCCAATGCGTTCGTCCTCGGGATTGGTTTGCAGCCATAGACCTGAAGGACGCGTATTTCCATGTCTCCATTCTTCCACGCCACCGCCAATTTCTGCGGTTTGCGTTCGAGGGTCGAGCGTGGCAGTACAAGGTCCTCCCCTTCGGGCTCTCTCTGTCTCCGCGGGTCTTCACCAAACTCGCGGAGGGTGCCCTAGCGCCCCTTCGGCTCGCGGGCATTCGCATACTCGGTTATCTCGACGACTGGCTGATTTTAGCCCACTCGCGGGAGCAATTGATTGTGCACAGGGACGAGGTGCTTCGGCATCTCCGCCTACTGGGGCTTCAGGTCAACCGAGAAAAGAGCAAACTCGCCCCCGTGCAGAGGATTTCTTTTCTCGGGATGGAGCTGGACTCGATCACCATGGTAGCGCACCTCTCCGAGGAACGCGCTCGCCTGTTGCTGAACTGTCTGAGGGAGCTCGACAGCAAACTAGTGGTCCCACTGAAGTTCTTTCAGAGGCTCCTGGGGCATATGGCATCCGCAGCCGCCGTCACGCCGCTCGGGTTGCTCCATATGAGACCACTTCAGCACTGGCTTCACGATCGGGTCCCCAGACGCGCATGGCACGCGGGCACACACCGGGTCTCGGTTACTGCGCTGTGTCGCCGCGCCCTCAGCCCTTGGAACGACCCCTCGTTCCTACAGGCCGGTGTGCCTCTAGGACAGGCGTCCAGCCATGTTGTTGTTTCAACAGACGCTTCCAACACGGGTTGGGGGGCCGTGTGTCGCGGGCATGCGGCTGCGGGCCTCTGGAAGGGTGCCCAGCTGCATTGGCATATCAATCGCCTAGAGCTGTTGGCAGTGTTCCTCGCTCTCCACCGCTTTTTACCGGTGCTGGAGCGGCAACACGTGCTGGTCAGGACGGACAGTACGGCGGCGGCGGCGTATATCAACCGCATGGGGGGTATGCGCTCTCGCCGCATGTCTCAGCTCGCCCGCCGTCTGCTCCTCTGGAGTCACCCGCGGCTGAAATCGCTGCGCGCCATTCACGTCCCAGGCACGCTCAATCGTGCAGCCGATGCGCTCTCACGACAGCTGTTACGCCCTGGAGAATGGAGACTCCACCCCGAGTCTGTTCAGCTGATATGGGCGCGATTCGGGGAGGCCCAGATCGATCTGTTTGCTTCCCCCGAGAACGCTCACTGCCAGTTGTTTTTTTCCCTGACCGAGGGCTCTCTCGGCACGGATGCACTGGCCCACAGCTGGCCTCGGGGCATGCGCAAGTATGCGTTTCCCCCAGTGAGCCTGCTCGCGCAGTTTCTGTGCAAGGTCAGGGAGGACGAGGAACAGGTTCTGCTAGTTGCGCCCCTTTGGCCCAACCGGACCTGGATATCAGAGCTCTCACTCCTCGCGACGGCCCTCCCCTGGCGGATCCCTTTGAGAGAGGACCTACTCTCTCAGGGACAGGGCACCATCTGGCACCCTCGCCCCGATCTTTGGAACCTCCACGTGTGGTCCCTAGACGCGAGGAAGACTTAGGTAACCTACCGACTGCGGTGGTTAATACCATCACTCAGGCTAGAGCCCCCTCCACGAGGCGCGCCTACGCCCTGAAGTGGAGTCTATTCACTGAATGGTGCGTCTCTCGCAGAGAGGACCCCCGAAACTGCCAGATTAGTGTTGTGCTCTCTTTCCTTCAAGAGAAGTTGGACAGCAGGCTGTCGCCCTCCACTCTCAAGGTTTACGTGGCCGCCATCTCCGCTTATCATAGCGCGGTAGCTGGCGGCACCGTGGGAAAGCATAACCTGGTCATCCAGTTCCTTAGGGGTGCTAGGCGAATTAATCCATCTCGCCCCCCTCTCATGCCCTCTTGGGATCTCGCCCTCGTTCTCACGAGTCTGCGATCCGATCCCTTTGAGCCACTCGAATCAGTATCTCTAAGATTTCTGTCCCTGAAGACAGCTCTGCTGGTTGCGTTGGCCTCCATCAAGAGGGTCGGGGACCTGGAGGCATTTTCGGTCAGTGACTCGTGCCTGGAATTCGGGCCGGATTACTCTCACGTTATCCTGAGACCCCGCCCCGGTTATGTGCCCAAGGTTCCTACCACCCCCTTTAGAGATCAGGTAGTGAACCTGCAAGCGCTGCCCCCGGAGGAGGCAGACCCAGCCCTTTCTTTACTTTGTCCAGTTCGCGCTCTGCGCATTTATGTGGACCGTACTCAGAATTTTAGATCATCTGAGCAGCTCTTTGTCTGTTATGGCGGTCGGCAGCAGGGAAGTGCCGTATCGAAACAAAGATTATCCCACTGGATTGTGGATGCCATTTCACTCGCTTATTCGAGTCGAGGTCAGCCGTGTCCCCCGGGAGTACGTGCACACTCCACTCGGAGCGTTGCATCCTCTTGGGCGCGTGCACGCGGCGCCTCTCTAACAGACATCTGTAGAGCTGCGGGCTGGGCGACACCCAACACATTTGCAAGGTTTTACAATCTGCGAGTGGAGCCGGTTTCCTCAAGGGTATTAGGTAACCCTTTGGTGATTGAGGAGACAACTCGGTAGGGTGTTGAAACACGCTTGCTGCGCCATTCTCCCTAACACGGAGGTACGTGCGCCTTTTTTATCTGTCAGTAAAGTTCCCCGTCAGGTGAGCCCTGCAGATTCCTCCGTGGCCCCCAGCACTGACTCAGCGGAGGAGTCACTTGCTGGCCCACTACGTTGTAGGTCTGCCCGCTGGTCAGCCCGCGTTTTGGGTATAGGTGCCTGCTATGCGTGATCCCCACTAGGCGATCCCATATGCTTATTCCGCCACGGTTAAGTCCCCCCCCTGGGCGGACCCGTGTCTTCCCTCTCCGCTAACCACTCTTTGCTATGCGTACTCCCCCTTTTTAGGGCTAGTCCATAGGTAAATTCTGCCATCTATCCCCCCCTTGGGTAACGGATGGCCTCCGCAGCGTCCTCCCTATCGGGATTGCACGCTTCCCAACGTACTGTCGTATTTCCTAGAATTATCTAGATGCTCACGACTTCCCAAAAAATATATCTAAATCCGTAAAACTTCTGTTGAAGTAGGATAAATTAGGGCCAGGGACACGTTGGAGGACCGCGCCCCCCATGATGTGGGTGCGTCACGCTTGCTTGACTATCTCCTCATCGGGGGTGTTGGTAAGGTGCAGTCATTATGGCGCTTTCCATATTCTCCCATTCATGGCACTGAAGTTCCCCAACCGAAGGGGAACGTTCGAGGTTACAGAAGTAACCCTTCGTTCCCCGAGGAGGGGAACGGAAGTGCCATATTCCGTCGCCATAATGACTGTCCCTTAGCTGTTTGAAAGTCTCTTCAGCTTAAAAGGATGGCGTCTGCTGGCTTCAGGTGTGCTTATATGCTGAGATGATTGCAGATGTCGCACACCTGCGCAAGCTTACGCTGCCAATTAATTTCATTCATTGGCCCGTTCAATACTCTCCAGATAAGCGGCTTCTGATACGAATCCTCCCATTCATGGCACTTCCGTTCCCCTCCTCGGGGAACGAAGGGTTACTTCTGTAACCTCGAACGTTCTTAATTGTTTTAATCATCATTTTAAGGTCAACATTATTAGCCCCTTTAAGCTTTATATTTTCCAATAGTCTACAGAACAAACCATTGTTATACAATAGCCCCTTTCACACATACAGACCTTTCCGGAAAATTACCGGCAATTTTCCGGAAAGGTTGTATGTGTGAACGGGCCCTTTTTGAAAATACCGGTAAATTCGTTCTGGCTATTTTCCAGAAAGAGAAGTTGTAACATTACCGGCAATTTGCCGGAATGCTGCGCTGTGTGAATGCAGAAGGAAGATTGCCGTAATAAGCACGTCTAGAACGTGCTGACATGAGACTCCTGCTTTAGCCAATCACAACAGTCAGACGCATTTACGTCCACGCGGTTTATGAGAATAAAAGCCTTTGAATATTTTTCCAGACACATTTAGCTGCTAGAAGTTAGTCAGATCACGTTTATATGTTCATCTTAATGCCAACTGTGTAAATAATTATCGATGAGATGCTTATGATAAGCCGTTGTTTGTTTACCTTCAAGCTTTGCGTGTGCCTGTGAAACAGCCTGTGAGCGGCTGCACACACACATATTATAAACATCTCGACATGAGAAACGATCCTGCGAAAGTTGTTCACAATATTGATCATCCACAGAGTTTGTAATTTAGTCAAATGTTTACAAACACAAGCGCAGCCGTTTAAAGCTCATTTGTGGTGAATGATGTCAGAATTTACCGGTATTTTGGAATGGATGTGTGAATGCTCTTTTCCGGAAAATTTCTGTAACGTCCTCGCCTGTGTGAACAGCGCTTTTTTGAATATACCGGTAAAGTCGTTCCGGAAATTTTCCAGATATTTACCGGTATCACTGTGTGAAAGGGGCATACGACTTTCCTAATTACCCTAACCTGCCTAGTTACCCTAATTACCCCAGTGAAGCCTTTAAATGTCACTTTAAGCTGTATAGAAGAATAATAAATATCATACATCATTCTTTTTACTCTTTTTAAGAACAAAACTACTATGATTAGAAATATGTTGAACAATTACAATTTTTTTAAGTATTTTGTTGCAATGGTATTCTGCTGCTTGTTTGACATGATGAACAATTTATTTTATTTGATATTTTATTTAATTTTATTATTTTTATTATATTTCACTGGATTCTGGGTGGTTATCAGTGTTTTATCATTTCAGCCAGTAAAAAAATGTTTGCGCGCACACACACACACACACACACACCAGCTCTCTCTTATAATACTCTCTATATTTAAACATTAATATAACCTACAAAGACTGACACACTGCAGGATGCTGAAATATAAAAGAAAGAGGAGGAAGAACATGAGCACAGACATGATCTAGACAACACACACACACACACACATACACGAAACACGTAAATCATCCAGAAACCCATTCTTGTGTATTTCAGCACTGAGACAATTCATATGAGAAATGATTTACACACACATTTGTTCTGCACCAACAGGTAGCAGAATACAAACAATACAATCATCCTTTCATTTACAACTCACACTGAAATGCACATCAACATCATCTTCAGACTGAAACACATTGGGCGCTTTTATATACATACAGTTGAAGTCAGAATTATTCGCCCCACTTTTTATTTTTCCCCCAATTTCTGTGTAACGGAGAGCAGATTTCTCCAGCACGTTTCTAATCATAACAGTGTTAATAACTCATCTCTAATCACTGATTTATTTTCTCTTTGTCATGATGACAGTAAATAATATTAGACTAGATATTCTTCAAGACACTTCTATACAGCTTAAAGTGACATGTAAAGGCTTCACTAGGGTAATTAGGGTAACTAGGCAGGTTAGGGTAATTAGGCAAGTTGTTGTATAATGATGGTTTGTTCTGTAGACTATCGGGAAAAAAATAGCTTAAAGGGGATAATAATATTGACCTTAAAATGCTGTTTAAAAAATTAAAAACTGCTTTTATTCTAGCTAAAATAAAACAAATAAGACTTTCTCCAGAAGAAAAAATATTATCGGACATACTGTGCACATTTCCTGAATCTGTTCAACATCATTTGGGAAATATTTAAAAAAGAGATAAAAATTCAAGGGCGAATAATTCTGACTTACATATACTAATAATCAATAGGACTAGCTGCCTATGCACTGAAGACCCTAATAAGCTGACTGAACGAAATTAATTGAGTAAACTTGTTGCCTCAATTCAATTGAGGAACAGAGACTTACAAAACGTGCATATTTAAGTTTATTTAACTTGCCAGTTTGGTAGAAATTGTTGTGTTCAGTGTGTGTGTCTGTGTGTTTAATTATATACTATGAAGAAATGTTTAAAAGAAAAATAAGCAGGCATTTATTCCCTTTATGTTGAATAATTATACATGAAGCCTTGTTTTCTGATTAATAAGAGACCTTGCTAAAAGGTTGCACATATTAGAGATTAACAGTCAAGACTACATTAAAACGACCCATTTTTTTTTTTCAAATAATTAATTGTGATTTTAAGCTTACTATAATTGCAATCTGAAGTTTATACATTTTCATTGTATACAAGTTAAATTAACTCATATTTTTAGGTTACAAAGTGCTTAATTTTAAGTAATGTTCAGTCAACTTTACTTGATTGTTTAAGTAAAGACAACATCAGGGTTTACAGTGTGCAGTGTGTATATATACACACACAAAATTACAATACTATAAATATATAATGATGATGATAAAATAAATAAATAAGTAATTTAAGCACAATCGACTCACTGCAAGAAGGTCGCTGGTTTGAGTCCTGGCTGGGTCAGTTGGTGTTTCTGTGTGGAGTTTGCATGTTCTCCCCGTGTTGGCGTGGGTTTCCTTCGGGTGCACTATAGGGGAATTTAACTAAATTGGCCGAAGTGTGTGTGTGTGTGTGTGTGTGTGTGTGTGTGTGTGTGAGTGTATGGGTGTTTCCCAGTACTGGGTTGCAGATGGAAGGCCATCCACTGTGTAAAACATATGCTGGATAAGTTGGCGGTTCATTCCGCTGTGGCGGCTCCTGATGAATAAAGGGAGTAAGCCGAAAAAAATATGAATGAATGAATGAATAAATAATTTCTTCATAAGTTTAATTTCTATTATTAAATAAGTGTATTTATATTGTTTATATACTACACATACAACTGAAGTCTTCTGTTAAATTTGTTAAATTATAAATTATTTTTCAACACATTTCTAAACATAATAGTTTTATGTATATTGTTTATGCACACACACACATGTACACACACACACGCACAGACACACACACACACACACACACACACACACACACACACAAGCAGCAATTTTCCCCGATACAACTAGAATCACACATATGCTGAAAGCTTTATAAATAAGGCGTCTGCAGTGTGTGTGTGTGTGTGTGTGTGTGTGTGTGTGTAATGGCTGTGATTATGATAGCAGAACTCACAGATAGGCCAAGAAACGCCACAGTATGTGTGAAAAAAATAAATAGTAGAGCTTTAAAGCCTCAACAACTCCAGCCATTGATTTTCCTCACAAGTGCATCAGTGATAAAGGTCCAGAGATGGAGGCGAGAGTGTGTATGTGTGTGTGTGTGTGTGTGTGTGTGTGTGTGTGATTGTTATATCTTCACTGACGCCGCCTGTGAGACTTCCAGGTTATTCCTGCAATAATTACAGCATTAGCGTCTGCTAGCGTGTGCTGCACATCTACACCTGAGAATCTGCTAATATGAGGCCCGGACGCTCAAATGCATCAGAAAGATTCAATTTTAATAGAATCTGGATCTCGACAGACAGACTCAAATCTTACAATATAATGCACCAGACTGCAAAAACAGAAGAGCTGATCTTGAAATGCGCTTGCAGTGAATCTGAAAGAGGATTACCTGCTGGGAGACTTTTATTTCATTTGTGCAAAAAGAAGAAAAAGAAAGTGTTCAGGGTGTGTTAAAATGCAGTGAATGTTTTGCTTATGCAGGAGTTTTATAAGTGTTCAGATGCTGATTAAACTGCCTATTTTTTCTATTCAGTGATTGAAAGTAATCAATTATTGATTGAATCAGTGACAGGCGATGTGCATGGTCAGTAAGTAACATTCAGAGGAGACAAAAAAAATACAATAAATAAAAACTATAAAAAAATACAACTAAATAAATATGTAAAAAAAATTCATAATTGAAAATAAATAAATACATTTTGCCGAGGCAGTGGCAGTAGGTGGTGCTGTCGCCTCACAGCAAGAAGGTCGCTGGGTCACTGGTTCGAACCTCAGCTCAGTTGGTGTTTCAGTGTGGAGTTTGCATGTTCTCCCTGCCTTCCCGTGGGTTTCCTCCGGGTGCTCCGGTTTCCCCCACAGTCCAAATACATGTGGTACAGGAGAATTGAGTAGGCTAAATTGTCCGTAGTGTATGAGTCTGTGTGTGGATGTTTCTCAGTGATGGGTTGCAGCTGGAAGGGCATCCGCTGTGTAAAAACTTGCTGGATAAATTGGCGGTTCATTCCGCTGTGGCGACCCTGGATTATTACAGTTTTTCTCAGTGGCTTTGGTGCATTTCTCACAACACTATTTACATTTGCACAACTGTTGATGCATTTCTCAGAACAGTTAGTCATTTGTGCACATCACAGTAGCAGTTTCTCATTCCTTCCAACAAATTGCGAATACTTTTGGACATGCATCAACTGCTTTCATACAACTCTCTGCTGTTTATAACATTATCATTGCTTCTGTCATGTCAGTCATAATTAACTTGTAAATGCTGAATAGTCATTCCATATAAAACTAATAGTCCTCATTTCATTACTGGAGTCATTACATACAAAAATGTTGAACTAGTGTCAAAATCTGTCAAGCAATTTTTATTATAAAAAAAACAATCTTTATTTTCCTGAAAATGTCTTCTAAATTGAACAATTTGATGAATGATCCACAGACCTGTGTG
>NC_133181.1:62350000-62370000 GCF_049306965.1 Danio rerio | reverse complement strand
GGAATAGCTTCCCTTTAAATGGCTCCTATTTTGCCCCCATAGATATATACACTAGTCGCCTGGCCTATTGTTGTCTATTGGACGGAATGCGTCAATAGCGCCGCCATCTTGCTACAGGGTAGCGCTCCTTTGAAATGAATGCGGGACCAAGGTACAGTGGAGGACTGTGGCCATCCAAAGCCAGAGATATACACATATACACATATATCTATGATCGGGAGTTTTCCTGGATGTTTGTATGTATTTTTTTTTTCTAATTACGAAAATTATAATTTTACATCACTTTTCTACATTGATGTATCAGTGACCGCACGGGCATTCCTGACTAAAAGCTTGTGTTTGTGTGTACAGAAATGTACTATTCACCCTGCCTGTTAAACTTGATCTAATCATGTCCTGAAACACAGCTCCTCTCCTGCTTTCACTTCTCATACTGACGGAGGGAGCGATTACTTTGTGAATGAATCTCCATCATGAACGACTCTTTCACTAACGTTAGCCGACAATAATACAAGTTTCTGGCAGCGCAGCATCTCGTTGTCATATTTCTTTTGCATTGTTTGCTGATTTTATTCAACAAAACTAGCATAAGCCGAGTGTTTAGTGTGAGTTGGAGCTGCTTTGCCTTATGGTGAATGCAGTAAGAGACTGTTATCATCAATAACGTTACCTGATTAGCACAAAAGTTCAGAACATACAAAAACAGAAAAAAACTGAATATTACCTATGAAATGTTCTGCCTTTGTGCTTTGTTTTCTTTGTTTGCTCGTTACTACACTCGTAGACAGCGCTAAAGTCCCGCATCTTCACGTAATAACACTGTCTTGACTAGTGCGGTTGAATGACATTTGTCCTGGGAGCCCTGTACCAATGTGGCGGCGCTATTGACGCATGCTCAGGGTCCCTATGTGATATCTAGTGTATATATCTATGTTTTGCCCCTTGTAAAATAAGATGTAAAATAAGACTGACCAATCAGATTTGAGCTCTCCAGACAGCCATGTAATAATACGCATTAGTACTTGATTATGCAATAATATGGCCACAGTCAGATCACCCTGCAGCTCAAGAGCGGTTACTCACTGAAGATGAGCAAGGCTGAGGCTGGTCAGTGTCTGGATGGGAGAGCACATGGGAACACTAGGCTGCTGTTGGCACTGGTGTTAGTGAGGCCAGCAGGGGGCGCTCAACCTGCGGTCTGTGTGAGTCCTAATGCCCCAGTGTAGTGAAGGGGACACTATACTGTCAGAGAGCGCCGTCTTTCAGATGAGATGTTAAACTGAGCTCCCCACTCTCTGTGCTCATTAATAATAAAATGGCACTTCTGGTAATAAAATAGGGGTGTAACCCTGGTGCCAAATTTTCTCTCTAATGAAGTTTACAGCCCTTTGGCAGCCGAGAAGATGGAGGCAAAGAACCGTCGCAGTTTTAAAACATTTATTAATAACACGGACCAAAAAAACAAAACAAACGGATGGCAGCTCTTCACGGAGAAAGAGGATTGGGGCTTTGCACCACAGCACCCGCAACACCTATATGAGATGGGCCGAGAGAAAAGGAGATGAAAAAAAAGGAGGAACGACAAAGTAGACAGAGAGAGAGGAGAGAGGAAAAATTGGGGTTCAGTTCCCCAGACACGCTGCCACTCGGTCCTCCACCAGCTGAGAGATGCAACGACGTGTTGGGAGCCCTGTGGAGGAATCTATCCACCCGTCCGTCTTCTGGTGTCCAGCAGTGGTTCTCCTGGCTGGCTGGTGGCTTCTTTGGTCTCCTGCTCCGCTCCCGCTTTGGTGGATGGATGCAGGCTACGGCCTCACGGCGGATCGCGGCGACTCCTCCGGGTTCTGTGGGATGGCTCTCTTCAGCGCTTTTCCTTCTGTTGGTGAGCCTCGCGTCCCCCGCTCCTCCTCATGCTGGGAGACGGCAGCAGGCAGATCCTTTTCTCGCCAGCTTCAGGCCGCCCCGGCACTCTGGGCAGACGAATTTCTCCCCCACTCGTGTTCACTCCCGAACACTCGCCCCCTCTCAGCGGCGAGGGCAACTGGACAACGTGTCCCTTCTTCTCCCGGGTTTCAGCACCACTGTGAAGAAGGAGGCGGAGAATCGATGCAGTTTTAAAGTATTTATTATTAACAGCTCCTCACGGAGACTGCCGTCAAACTGAAAGCAAAGGTAAAACAATATGTCCGGGCTCGTTCCTCTCTCGGCTTTCTCCACTTATAGTCCAGAGCTTCTTCCATTGGAGTCAGGGCCGGGGGGCGCCACAGGTGTATTCACTTACGCGGGAGCCTCATTCCGTTCCCATGGCTCTCGGCCACGACCCCATCGCCACACCCTTCATCAGCCTTCAGCCCTCATGGCCTCCCAATCATCGCCATCCACTGAATTGGCTCCATCACTGTCTCTCCACCTACAGCTGGTGTGTGGTGAAGCACTAGCGCCATTGTCCAGTGGCTGCCGGAGCATCATCCAAGTGGAGCTGCACACTGGTGGTAGTGTGGAGAGACCCCCCTCATGATTGTGAAGCGCTTTGGGTGTATGGCTATTTTGGCCAGGACACCGGGGTTACACCCCTACTTTTTAAGAGACGTGCCATGGGATTAGAGATCTGCGCGGGACAAAATTTTGAATCCCGCTCCCGCCCGTACCCACCAGGTTTTAGCCCGAACCCGACCGCTCAGGCGTTTGCTGTTATATCAATTCAAAGGGTTGTAATACCATGTATCAAGTACCAATGTAATACCAAAAGGTTTTATATAAAGGTATACAAATACTGTGCGCCAGCTCCGGGCCGCAGCGCACATTACTCTCGGACAGATTCCGGCGAGGATGCGGCAGCGTTGGCTCGTTTACGCCCGCCGCATCTGGCCCGATTGATTCGAGCCGGAATCAGGCAGTGAGTCCACAATCATCCGGCCAGAGTCCGGCAGCCGGAGCCGGGCCGAGTGATAAGTCTCCGGCAGGCGAGAATCTAGCCGAAACTGGCCCGAGTGTATTTTGCTATCTGGGAAAGCTCTCTCTCTCTCTCTCTCATTCACGCGCGCGCACACTAACATACACACACACAAGCACCAAGCACACACACAGGCAAAGCTCTCTCTCTCTCTCATTTGCATAGCAATATCCGCGATATTGCTAGACAGCCCGCTCCCATACAAAATTAAACCCGTTATCGACCGCTCCCGCGATTTATTTGGAAATTTATGCAGACCTCTACATGGGATTATTAATGAGCACAGACCTCGGTTTAACGTCACATCTGAAAGACAGCGCTCACTGACAGTATAGTGTCCCCTTCACTACACTGGGGCATTAGGACTCACACAGACTGCAGGTTGAGCGCCCCCTGCTGGCCTCACTAACACCACTGCCAACAGCAGCCTAGTGTTCCCATGTGCTCTCCCATCCAGACACTGACCAGCCTCAGCCCTGCTCAGCTTCAGTGAGGGACTGCTCTTGATCTGCAGGGTGATATGGCTGTGGTACATCTCGATGCGGTCAGTTTGAAAATTGCTGGGATTTCGGTCCTGATTTAACATTAGAATATCAAAAAAAATAGGATTACTCCAATATGTCTGTGCACACACTATACTACACCAATTTCTGTCCAAACAGCCTGCAGAGGTTGATTTTGCATGATAGGAGGCCTTTAATGTGTGCAGTTGACCAGACTAATGTCTGCATCAGTATCTGTAGTAAGTCACACACACCTGACGTTGGGGCAGGATTTATCGCCGAGCTCCACTCCAAAAGGTCTCCGTCTCTAGAAGGAGCGACCAAAAGACAAATGGCTGAGAGGATGCGGTGACAATATTGGGCGTGATTCTTCTTTTTCTGTGTGTGTGTGTGCGTGTGTTAGTGTGTGTGTGTGTGTGTGTGTGTGTGTGTGTGGTGGCGTTTGGTTAATAATGCCCTGACCGTTTCATTATAGTAATCAGAGAGCGATCGGCCGGCGCTGGCAGAATGAGTGAGAGCTCACACACTCGCCTCATTAACTCACACACACACACACACACACACACACACACACACACACACACACACACACACACACACACACAGAGCATCTCGCGACAAATTGGAATTGCCTTTTGCGGTCGGTGGCCCCTGGAAAACACACACACTCTCTCTCCCTTGTGAAGAGTATATCTCTCATGGCATTGTGTCTCCAGTGTCTGCTTTATTCCTATACAGAGAAAACACACACACACAGAGAGAAAGAGAGAGAGAGAGAGACATGGTCAAACACTCACTTTTCATGGTCAGACACATTCACTTTACTACACTCCAAAAAAATGCTGGGTTGTCATAACCCAACTGTTGGGTCAAATAAGGACAAACCCAACTGCTGGGTTAAAAGAATCGTTTCAGTCATTTACACCATCAGAGTCATTTACATTCAATCTAAAAAAAATAACAAGGATTTGGGTGGACATTACAATATGGACAAACCCAACTGTTGGGTATGTAATAATAATTTCAGAGTCATTTACATTTAGTCATTTAGCAGATGCTTTTGTCCAAAGCGACTTACAAATGAGGACAAGGAAGCAATTTACACAACTATAAGAGCAACAATGAAGAAGTGCTGTAGGCGAGTTTCAGGTGTGTAAAGTCTAAGAAGGAAAGTATTAGTAATTTTTTTTAGTAATTTAGTAATTTTTTTTGTAATTATTATTATTTATTTTTTTTTTTGAGTACAGTTAGTGGTATATCCAGAGAGGCAATTGCAGATTAGGAAGTGAAGTGGAGACTAAATAGTTGAGTTTTTAGTGGTTTCTTGTAGACAGCGAGTGACTCTGCCGTTCTGATGCAGTTAGGGAGTTCATTCCACCAACTGGGCAGATTGAATGCGAGAGTTCGTGAAAGTGATTTCTTCCCTCTTTGGGATGGAACCACGAGGCGACGTTCATTCACAGAACGCAAGTTTCTGGAGGGCACATACATCTGCAGAAGCGAGAGCACATAAGGAGCAAAGCCAGAAGTCACTTTGTAGGCAAACATCAGAGCTTTGAATTTGATGCGAGCAGCAACTGGCAGCCAGTGCAAACGGATGAGCAGCGGAGTGACATGTGCTCTTTTAGGTTCATTAAAAACCACTCGTGCTGCTGCGTTCTGGAGTAGCTGAAGAGGCTTGATAGAGTTAGCTGGAAGCCCGGCTAGTAGAGAGTTGCAGTAGTCCAGTCTGGAGAGAACAAGAGCTTGAACAAGGAGTTGAGCTGCATGTTCAGATAGGAAGGGTCGGATCTTTCTGATGTTATAGAGTGTGAATCTGCACGATCGAGCAGTTCTAGAGATGTGGTCAGAGAAGTTCAGTTGGTCATCAATCATTACATTTAAAGAGCTCCTATTATGGGTTTTTGAGAATATTCTTCCATGTAGTGTGTAACACAGCTCAGAGTGAAGTGAAATATCCAGCTGAGGCTTAAATCTGACAGTGCATTGATTCATCTATAAAAGAGTCGACTCAGAGTGCTTCAAATGAATCGTCTTGATAACGAGTCTTCAGCCGTGCCGGCCAGTGGTGTAAAGTAACTAATTACAAAGACTCCAATGACTGTAATTGAGTACTTTTTCTCAGATATTGTAATTTACTAAGTAGTTTTAAAAACGTTTAATTTTCCTTGAGCACATGTTTAGTGCTGTATTGGTACATTTACTCCACTACTGTCCTTCATCCTGCAGTCACTACTGTATTATTTCTTGTCTGTTGGGATTAGAGAAATCAGTCCTGTGATTCCTGTCCAATCAAATCACACATACAAGGTAAATCGGAAATGAACTACCTCAAGACATGGGCGATTTATAAATGCAGCAAACTGTTTGGAAGCATTAAAAGTGTCTGAGAAGATGTCCAGAATCTTCACACACACTGACCCAGAGACTGTTTAGATCATGTCACTGATGGGAAGATGGCGGATGTTTACTGTATGATGACCGTAATGGCCTTAAACACCCAGCAGGCACAGGACGTCAACATGACATCAGATCAGTGGTGGAAAGAGTACTGAAAAAGCATTCTTAAGTAAAAGTACCATTATTTATCTAAAAATGTAGTGTAAGTAGAGTAAAATTACCTGTTGTAAATATTAGAGTAGTGAGTATTATGCTGTTAAAAGTTGATGCTTTTACAAGTAATTTGTGGATGTGTGTAAACGTAACATTCTGTAGTGCATTTAGTTTTTGCCCAGCAGGCACACAACGTCATAGGACGTTAATATTAGGTTAGATTTAGGTTGTGATGTCAGGTGACCAAAATTCAATGTCTAGCCAGCGTCTATGGACAACACTATTTTGATGTCCAATAATGACATCAAATGACGTTGATATTTGGTTGATTTTAGGTTGTTAGAAAGTGACCAAAGTCCAATGTCAAGCCAATATCTTAACCAACATCATATTGACGTCAAATACTGACATTTATTCATCAGTTATGGCAACCAAAATCCAACATCTGATAGTGTCATATTGGTAATGTTCACACACCTTCAAGCTGTAACATCATTAGACGTTGACATTTGGTTGGTTTTAGGTTGGACGTTGGACATTGACATCGGGCTGACGTTGAGTTCTGATGTAAACCCGATTTTCATTTCTCTCGTTAATTAAAATTAAGATTAAACAATTAAAAACTTATTTTATTCTAGCCTTAATAAAACAAATAAGACCTTTTCCAAAAGAACAAATAAAATAGGAAAATGACTGAATCTGTTCAACCTCACCTGGGAAATATCTGAAATTTGAAATCACAAGAGGGCGAATGATGTTGTGTTGATCAGTATATGATAAAATCAGGATCACATAAGTGACTTGTCTTCATCAAAACACCTGCGTCTCCGTCTGCAGTCTCAGATTATCATATTCTGAATCCTCAAGCGCTTCATTAACACACAGGCGCATCTTCTTCAGCGACCTGCGAGGAGATCCAGACAGCTTTTAGCCTGTGGGAAAATAAAAACACACAGAAGCAGCTCATATTAGGCAGCGCGACACACATTTTACATGCAAGTTTGTTTGGAAGAATGACAGAACATCCAGACGGAGAGCAGATGAAGCGCTCGTTTCTGCGCTCAGATGATTGACAGCTGCGGGTAACACCTTTTTAACCCAATAAACAACACGGAGATGCAAATACACTTCAGATTGAGTTGCTCTTACTGCTCAGAGTCAGCAAATGCTGCTTTAAGAGTAACAAGCGAAAGTTTAGTGCTCTGCAAAATGCTTTCTTAGAGTTTTTCTCTTGTTTATAGTCTGAACCCACCAGAGGCCACTGTCGACCGACTGAATGATTGACTAGGCGACCAGCCAATCGACTGACCCACCCTCCTCGCTCCCTCAACCAACCAATTTTACCAACCCAAGCTCATTCTGGAAACGTAGCCCCATGGACGTTTCTGGAGACTGCAATTTTTATGTGGCCGGAGGTACGTATGGCCGCGTTTAGTTTTTTCGAGCGAACGCTGCGGGGCGGTGTGGCGCCGCTCCGCTCCTCCTCTTCACGCTCGCCGGCTCGCCTCCGAGTGGAGGGCTTTCCCGATGCAACCAGTTTGTCCGCTTAGCTTACAGCGTTGCGTCGGCGGAGCGGAAGCCCCGGAGGAGGAGGAGCCGGGATCGAGTCCGGGGAACAGTGGTTCCAGAAATCAGGTAAGATGAAAAACAGAATCCGAAAAATAAGGGCGAGAATGCGGCGGGATCCGAAAACGCGGTCGAAATCGAAGACGAGGGCTTTTGCTTTTATTTATTTTTTTCTGGACGGCTTTTGAGAACCGTCGCTCGGGTTTAGGGAAGGAGGAGGAAGAGGAGGGCGGCCAGGCCGAGCGGCCTCTCGCGGATCCACGAAAACGAAAAACGCTCGAATACGTACCTCCCGGGATGTACCTCGCGGTCCGCAGAAACGTCCGCAGGGCTACGTTTCCACAATGAGCCGGGGTTGAATTTTACTGATTGACCCACCCACCCACTTATTTCCCTAAACCCACCAAACCCACAAAACAAAGAAAAAGAAAAGCCTTCGTCTGATTTTTACGTTTTCGGATTTTACTACATCCTCACCCTGTTATTCACTCGTTAATTTTATTTTTTGGATTCTGTTTTTGTCTTTTGTCTTACAGTTTACAAGGACAAACTGGTTGTGGCAGGAAAGCCCTCCACATGGATGTAAGCGGTCAGCCAGTAAGCTCCAAAAGGAACGGCGTCACACCGCTCCGTAGCTTTCGCTTAAAAAATTAAATGCAGCCATACGTACATCCGGCCACATAATTCGCGGTCTCCAGACACATCCACGGGACTACGTTTCCAGAATGAGCCTGGGTTAGAAAATGAGCACTTTTACCTCCTCCCACAACCTCACGCTGGCCTGCAGATACCCACACTAGCTCTCTTATTGGCTGATCGCTGATGTTATTTTAATCAGAACACATTTCACACGGTGTGATTTTGAATCACCGACAGCTCCAGATATTTAGCATGCCGAATATCTCAGCATCAGCGACTCATCTGCAATTCTCTCAGATCGGGTCTTCGGCACTGTGTGATTGTTACTTGCGTGAATGAGCAGAGATGTCTCAAACCCTGTCAGCAAGTCTAAACTCAACATTAGAGTGCTCATCAGCCAATCAGAATCAAGCATTCAGCAGACCTGTAGTATTATTCTTCATTCTATTCTATTGATGTTCAGCTACCACAAAACCAACCCAGACTCATTCTGAAAACAAAGTCCCGCAGACGTTTCTAGAGACTGTGAATTGTGTAGCCGGAGGTACGTATGGCTGCATTTCATTTTATTAAGCGAACGCTACGGGGCGGTATGACACCGTTACTTTTGGAGCTTACCGGCTGACCGCTTACATCCATGTGGAGGGCTTTCCTGCTGCAACCAGTTTGTACATCGGCGGACTTGAGACGCACAGAGAAGCTGACCATGATGACCGTGTTCGAGTCCCGGGAAGAGTGGTTCCTGAAATCAGGAAAGACAAAAACAGAATCCAAAAAATAAAGTGAACAAGGGAACAACAGGGTGAGAATGTGGTAAAATCCGAAAACGTGGTAAAAATCAGACGAGGGCTTTTCTTTTTCTGGACAGCTTTTGTAAACTGTCAGTAGGTTTAGGGAAGTAAGTGAGTGGGTCAATCAGTAAAATTGGATGGGTTCAGGGAACAAGGATGGTAGGTCGGTCGATTGGCCGGTCGCCCAGTCAATCATTCAGTCAGTCAGACAGACGGTCAACAGCGGCCTCTGGTGGGTTCATGCAAGAACAGCGCGGGCGTGAACGGCACTCGCGAGACACATTTGAGATATGGAAAAAGCGCACACAGCGGCCTCTCACGGATTCGCGAAAACAAAAACTGCAAAAATACGTACCTCCCGGGATTTATTTCGCAGTCTCCAGAAACGTCCATGGGACTACGTTTTCAGAATGAGCCTGGGTTCACTAAACCGTGTTGTGCTGCTTGATGTTGTAAACTGATATTTTACAATGATACATCCCATCAGCCAATCAGAATCAAGCATTCAGCAGACCAGTAGAATAAACCGAAATTAAAAACAAAGAGCTGAATTGACACACACACACACACACACACACACAAACACACACACACACACACACACACACACACACACACACACACACTGCTGTAATAACTGCACACCTTCACTGTCTAGAACACTGAGATAAGGGTGATCAGTAAAATGTGTAGACAGAAGACACACACACACACACACACACACACACACACGCATTCAGATGCACACTCAAAATAAAAACACATACACAGAGAAAAAACACACACACACACACACACACACACACACACACACACACACACACACACACACACACACTGCAGTGAGTTAGTCAGTAAGCCTGCAGCTCCTGCAATTTAAAAGAAGTGAAGTTTATTCATAAACTAATTTCGAGAGGATCACGTGCTTATGATTTATCACGTCCAGTCTCGCATTTGCTAATCACTAATCTTCCAATCATATGAGCCCTAAGGCACCATAAATAGTCTAAGTTTTCAGTTCACTTTATCTTCGTTTGGAAGAAGCAGCTTCACCGTAGCTAGCTCCGTTGAAGAACCAACTCTAAACCAGCATGGACAACTAAAGCAGCAACAAGCTACAATCTTCAGGATCTTCATTTGGAAGAACGCTCTGCTCTGCTCATCAACTACAAAAGCTACAAGTGCTACAAGCTACAAAAGCTTCAAGCTACAATCTACAATATACAATCTAAAAGCTTCAATCTACAAGCTACAATATACAAGCTACAGCAACAACAACAACAACTACTATTGCTACCATTTCAAACAACTACAACTCCAACAATTTCATCAACAGCTTAAACAACAACACCAAAACCTTCCACTTCAAAGAGCCTCCACAACGCATCTGCTGTGTCTTCAACCTTATTTCCCAGCAAGATATAAGCCAAACTCCAAAGCTATTGCAATAAAACGGAACCCTCACCTTCTCCTAGCAGTACACATGCTATCCATCGTTTAACAGATTGTTTGCTGGAATGTGTTCAGCAGAGCAGCAGCTCCAGCCACAAACAATGTTGAATTTGATCAACAAAATGGCCGCCAGGCTTTTTGCACCTTTTGCATGGCCTGACTGAAACTCCTTAAGCCAATAGCTGTAAAGATAAGCATCTCCATCCAATGAGCTAAAAGACTGGAGATCGTCCCGCCCTCTCTCTTGACTCTGTTGCAAAGACCTTATGAATGAATAGGCCAGACACGCTTGTAAATTTAGTTAAAAAAAAAAAAAAAAAAAAAAAAAAAAAAAAAAAAAAATAATAATAATAATAATAAAAAAAAAAAAAAAAAATTAAAAAATAAAATTCCATTTGACATTTAACTTCTGAAAAGATTATTACCCAACCAGTAAATATCAACAAGCTATTGAAAAACATTATGCCATCAAGCACAGAAGTCCAATTGTAATACGCCAGCGACTCATGTGTTGATTTACAAGCGTCATATAAGATTATATAGCAAGTCAGTCGGATGTGAAAACGGCAAAGAAACAAACTTCCCACTTGACTGTTATAAATACAAATTTAAACTTCACTATCACTTCACATGCTCAGTCTTCAAGGGGTACCAGTTTTCCAGGACCACCAGACTAGCCATATCCCATGTCCTCAGCTCTCCATTCATCTGTCATCCCGTTAGGAGACGAACACCCATCCCTACCATCCTTGCACATCGTATCAATGAAGTCATCGGACCATGCATTATCAAAAGCGCTTCCATTTACAGCCGCCCATGCCCTTATTAAGATGCCTCGCATGGATATAAACTAAAACAATTTTCATGTCTGCCATACTTGTATTATTTTGCAAAGATTTAATTTCTGATTCTCTTTGTTTTTTCTATTTTAGAGATCATGACTGCTGGCTCCAGAAGCTGACCCTCATCCAACCTATTACACTCCACATCCACTTCACAAAGGATACATTCCATTTTTCACTTTATCCAATCTGTCCTAACCTGCAGTCTGCAACCTCCGAACCTGAAACCGTCGATTATCTTATTAAAAAGAAATCGACAACAACTTCATGATTGGAACTCCAAGGCTCCTCCTTTTAATATCTCGCGCATTAGCCCCATTGGTGTCGCTACTCAAAAATGTTCTGGCAAAAACGCCTTGTAGTCGACCTTTCGTCCCAACACAATTGCTCCTTTCCTAGCATTAACAGCACTATCCCATTGGACGAATATTTAATTAACTACCACGACATTGATCAAGAGATCTCTCTCATAAAGATAGCCAGTCGTAACACCTGGCTAGCCAAAGAAGACATTTCCCCTACCTTTAAAATCATGCCAATCCACCCAGACTTCTGGCACCTTTTGGCATTTATTGGCGAAATCAATTCTATTTTTCGGATGCAAAAGCAGCCCAAAAAATATTTGACATGATGTCAGAAGCTTTATGCTGGATTCTGTCTAATATTTACGAAATACCATACCTCATTCACCTTCTAGACGATTTTCTTATTTCCCCCCCGTCATCTCCTCCAGCCAAACACCTAGCGATCACCCAGCAGGTTTTCGCTGATCTCGGAAGGACCCAGTACTTCAATCGAATTTCTGGGTATTAATCTAGACTCGCATAAATTCCAAGCATCCCTTCCTAAAGAGAAAATCAATCGAATAATTTCTCTATCCCAAATTTTCCTTGAAAAACAGATGTGCACACAACGAGAACTCCTACCAATTCTCGGCCATCTAAATTTCGCTATGCGCATTATTCCTTTCATTTCCCACCTCCTTCAATTATCCACCACAGTTCATGGTTTAGAAGAAACAATTTTTCTCTCCAAACCCAGTCGCGATGAACTTTGCTTATGGATCACTTTCCTTAAGCAATGGAACGGCTGTTCCTTTTTCTACAGCGACTTGATTGCATCCCCTATTGACATCAACACATACACAGACGCTGCCCCTCCAATAGGTTACAGTGGCTAATATAAAGGACACTGGTTTGTCTCAACATGGCCAACCCAATTGTAATTCCATTCCAAAGACCAATGTTTTTCAGCCCTCTTCAAATTCTACCCTATCATCGCAGCAGCCATCCTGTGGGGGGACGAATGGTCTACATCTAGCATTCTCTTTCACTGCGATAACGAAGCTACAGTGCATTGCATTAACAAAGGGCGCTCCCACTCCCAATCGCTTATGCCATTTTTAAGACACCTTATCTGGATATCTGCTAAAAAACAATTTATCATGATTGCTGAACATGTACCTGGTTGCAAAAACCAAATCGCTGACTCTCTCTCTCATTTCTCTTTGCAGATATTCTGGCAACTAGCCCCGGAAGCAGACCCTCACCCAACGCCGGTCCCTCCTTATTCAGTAACGATATTTCCATAAACCACCCACTTCATAATCTTCATCAAACTTCTCTATCTCTTATCCTACAAGCAATAGCTCCCAGAACCCTCAATGCATACCTCACAGCATGGAATTCGTTCAAACAATTCCATACCATGCTAGACAACCCATTACACTCAAAATCCTTACCTCATGCATCTACACCCTCTGTAAAGGTTACATTTCCTCCCATACAGCCCGCACCTTAGATGCTATGTTCAATCTAGCATTTTTTGGGGGGTTTCTTAAATGTTCTGAATTAACAGTTACATCCAAATTTAACCCTCTACTCCACCCCACCATCTCAGATCTAGCTTTGCAAGACAGGGAAACTATCTCTTTCCTTATCAAACAAAGCAAAACAGATTAATTCCAGAGAGGACACTCTATCCTCATTTTCAATATTCCTTCACCTACACGCCCATTCCAAACCCTCTTAGCCTAGAAAATCTCAAGAGGCTAACCCACTGGCCCCGCTTTTTACTGATGACGCTAACCGTCCAGTATCTCGATTCTGGTTTCAAAAACACCTTAAAGAAATCTTTCGCCTATCAGGTTTTTTCCCAGAGCCCTTTTCCAGCCACTCATTCAGGATTGGCGCAGCCACTACAACGGGCTCTCACACCATCAGATCCAGACCCTTGGTCGCTGGTCTTCTGAAGTTTTCAAATCTTATATACGTCTCAGTAAATACCACCTCAAGAAAGCCCAACAGGCTTTAACCAACCCCCAAGCACCTCCTCACACGGCTCCAACTCAAAAAGGTGTCTAACAGAGCCTCGACTCTCGCAAGAGTCATCCAAACCAAACCCCGCAGAAGCCCAATTGTCCACCCATGGCACCCTTACATGTTTGCCAAGGACTCCCTCAAGGGCCATTGCAGTTAGCATCTTCTGCAATCACCAATAGCTATTTACAGATGCAGACGTTTGTATCCACATGTTCTTTGCGCATTTACTGCGTTTGTACATATGTATTATATTTGTGCTTGTTCCCTTCTTCCAACTTTTCCAAATCTTTTATCCTTATAACCCTACTTTTCAGCCTCTCGTTCCTTTCTTCTCTACACTCCACTCCCAACTAATCTATTTTACACTCTACCTCTAATGATCTTGTTTCTCCTGTCTAGACTCTTCAGACACCCGAAGGGGCCCCCTTGAGCTCCAACTCTCGCAGGATTCGGCCATAGCGGCCACAGTCCTTTCTTCTTCACGATGTTACCTATTCTTTTTCCGCCTAGACTCTTTCTCCAAGCTCCAAACCCCGCAGGGGTCCGCTCAAGCTAAAACTTCTTCACTCTACTTCAACTACCTCTCTTCTCCTTATGACTCACCCTCTAGCTCTGACCCCCACAGGGGTCGCTCCGAGCCCCAATCTCTCGCAAGAGTTATCCAAATCCTCTTTCCCACTTACTGATATCTATCTCCTCCTATCCGCAATCTACCCTCAAGCTCTGACCTCCACAAAGGTCGCTCAGAGCTCCAACTCTCACAAGAGTTACTCTCTTCCACTCACTGCTACCTATCTCCCCCTATCTACACTCTACCCCCAAGCTCTGACCTCCACAGAGGTCGCTTCAAGCTCCAACTCTCGCAAGAGTTACTCTCTTCCACTCATTGCTCCTCCCAGCTACACTCTACCCTCAAGCTCAAACCTCCGCAGAGGTCACTCCTATCTACACCCTACCCTCAAGCTCAAACCTCCGCAGAGGTCACTCCTATCTACACCCTACCCTCAAGCTCAAACCTCCGCAGAGGTCACTCCTATCTACACCCTACCTTCAAGCTCAAACCTCCGCAGAGGTCGCTCCTAGCTACACTCTACCCTCAAGCTCAAACCTCCGCAGAGGTCACTCCTATCTACACTCTACCCTCAAGCTCAAACCTCCGCAGAGGTCACTCCTATCTACACTCTACCCTCAAGCTCAAACCTCCGCAGAGGTCACTCCTATCTACACCCTACCCTCAAGCTCAAACCTCCGCAGAGGTCACTCCTATCTACACCCTACCTTCAAGCTCAAACCTCCGCAGAGGTCGCTCCTATCTACACCCTACCCTCAAGCTCAAACCTCCGCAGAGGTCACTCCTATCTACACCCTACCTTCAAGCTCAAACCTCCGCAGAGGTCGCTCCTATCTACACCCTACCCTCAAGCTCTAACCTCCGCAGAGGTCACTCCTATCTACACCCTACCCTCAAGCTCAAACCTCCGCAGAGGTCACTCCTATATACACCCTACCTTCAAGCTCAAACCTCTGCAGAGGTCGCTCCTATCTACACCCTATCCTCAAGCTCAAACCTCCGCAGAGGTCACTCCTATCTACACCCTACCTTCAAGCTCAAACCTCCGCAGAGGTCACTCCTATCTACACCCTACCTTCAAGCTCAAACCTCCGCAGAGGTCGCTCCTATCTACACCCTACCCTCAAGCTCTAACCTCCGCAGAGGTCACTCCTATCTACACCCTACCCTCAAGCTCTAACCTCCGCAGAGGCCGCTCTAAACTCAAACTCTCACAAAGCTCCATCTTTCGTAAGAGCTACTCTCCTCCACTCTCTGCTCCATACCTTCACTCTACTCTGGCCCCCGCAGGGGTCACTTAGAGCTCCAACTCCCACAAGATTCACTCAAAGTTCTCTTTCCACTGCTTCAAACCACCTATTCTCCCCTTCTTCTTAACCCCGAAAACCATGAACCCCGCAGGGGTTCCTTTAAACTCTAACTCCAGCAAGAGTTATCAGAATCCTCTTTTCACCCTTATTAATTCTATCTAATTAATGCCCATGCATTTAACCTCTTTCCTTCTATTATATCCAGCAGCCGGATATAGCTCTAAATTTCCTGCCTTTTGGGGGGTTTTTTCTTCGAATACGCGGCTGCTGTCCCGAGCGATTAATTTCTGCATTTTGGGGAGTTCTGAGATCCACCGAGCTCAGGCTCCCTTCTTGCTCTGCCAACGGGAGGAAGCCCCGGGCTCGAGGAGCCCTTGAGCTCGGGGCTCTCTCCCGGGACAGCATGCCAAATAAGCTTTGTAAATCATCAGCTAAGTGTGAACTCTTGAAGTGAAGTTTATTCATAAACTAATTTCGAGAGGATCACGTGCTTATGATTTATCACGTCCAGTCTCGCATTTGCTAATCACTAATCTTCCAATCATATGAGCCCTAAGGCACCATAAATAGTCTAAGTTTTCAGTTCACTTTATCTTCGTTTGGAAGAAACCCCCCTCCTCCCCTATTCTCCTCCTTTACCTGTAATTGGGCGGCACGGCGGTCCAGTGGTTAGCACTGTGAACCACACAGCAAGAATACTGCCGGTCCTAGTTCGATAGGACCGGTGAGTGTTTCTGTGGGGAGTTTGTATGTCCTTCCCGTGTCCGCGTGGGTTTTCCCCGGGCTCTCCGGTTTCCTCCCACCATCCAAAGACATTCAACATACTTAACAATCAAGCTGGTCTAATTCCTTACGTTCCCTTAGCTACAGCGGCAGGGGAGTTCTGAGATCCACCGAGCTCAGGCTCCCTTCTTGCTCTGCCAACGGGAGGAAGCCCCGGGCTCGAGGAGCCCTTGAGCTCGGGGCTCTCTCCCGGGACAGCATGCCAAATAAGCTTTGTAAATCATCAGCTAAGTGTGAACTCTTGAAACACAGTATTTATTACAGCAGTGCAGGAGCCGCAGGCCGGAGGAAGCTCTCTCTGTGTGTGTGTGTGTGTGTGTGTGTGTGTGTGTGTGTGTGTGTGTGTGTGTGTGTGTGTGTGTGTGTGTGTGTGTGTTTGTGTGTGTAAGTGTGTGTGTGTGTGTGTGTGTGTGTGTGTAGAGAAGAAGACACACACAGACAACAAAATAGACAGACAGACACACGCACAAACACATATAGACACACATAACTAGACTAAGTTATGTGTATATGGTTCACGTATAGACATGATTTGACACACACGTCACACTGTCTAAGCTACTGAGTGCATTAGAGATGTTAAAAACTGGATGACCAACAATATCCTTCTCTAAGGCCCCGTTTACACTAGTGCGTTTTAGTTTTAAAACGGCGTTTTAGAATGAAAACGATCCGCGTCCACACTCGCGTTTTACCCAGCGTTTCTGAACTGCTCTCCATCCACACCAAAATGCTGAAAACGCACATCACGTGACCATACACACACACACTCTCGGGCAAGCGCTGCAGCATTTCTACCCAGATGAGAGCTCTGCTAGTCGGACTTCTCATCAAGCATCTCCCGCTGGATCTAATCTCACTATATTTATTAAACGTGATATTTCATTCATCTTGTTGTCTTTATCTAACGACATATTCCCTGACTTTGGTCATTGGAATCTATTACTTGTTCTCAGGTAACGTGTTTTGGCTATGCACAAAGATAAGTTAATGATTAATGTAACCACGTAGCCTACATTCTGTATATTGACTGATCGCTTGCCTTTATTTCCTATAATGTATAAACTTATTGTATGTTATACTTTTATAATGGCCATTATTGATTATTAAACTGATATTCAGCAAAAGAGAGGGTGTGTTTCGTATTTTTACTGAAATTGAAAGGAGGCAGTTGTTATCGGCTCCGTTTTGTTATAAATATCCACACAGTGAAGATGACGCTCATATATGCAGCACGACGCCTCAACATTTCTGCTGTCTGTTTAGTTGCTAATATTAAAATGAAAATAGGCAGTTCCTTAAATCATGTTTACATTTTATTGTTGAGAAAGTGAAGCAACGTAGCCAGGGTGATGTGAATGAAGTTATAAAGTACACTGTTTTCTTTGAAGATTTACCCGTGTCCTCGGTATAGTCTGTTTTCCATATCAAACTGAGAAGAAGAGACTGCAGCCTTGATCAAACTTGCGAAGTCTAAACTTAGGATGCAGGACTGAACTGTGTGTGTGTGCTACTTAATATTGAGGAAAAGCCCCAATCAGAGAGGCGAATGTCTGCAGCCCCGCCTCCGTTTTCAGATGTCTCCGTTTTCAATCATCCACACTGAGACGGAGCAGCAGCGTTTCCAGCGTTTTTGAAACGCTTCATTTTCGCCGCTTGAGATCTCCGGCGTAGTGTGGACGGTTGGCGTAACCGTAGCCAAACTTTTGCGTTTTCAAACTAAAACGCATTAGTGTAAACGGGGCCTTAAACTCAGACAAAACAGAATTATTACTTATGGGCCTAAATCTTGTACACAGCAGATCTTGCAACTCAATCTACAATTTGAGGGATACAGAGTTAGCGTTAGCTCTACTATAAAAGATCTGGGTGTCATATTAGACAGAAATCTAACTTTTGAAAACCATATATCCCATGTCACAAAAACTGCCTTCTTTCATCTGAGAAATATTGCTAAGTCCAAAGTATGCTATCCATGTCAGAACTCTAGTCCATGCTGTTATGAGCTCTAGGCTGGATTACTGTAATGCTCTGTTTGCTGGCTGCCCAGCATCCTCTATTAACAAACTACAGCTAGTACAAAACGCAGCAGCCAGAGTTCTCACCAGGTCTAGAAAATATGATCATGTCAGCCTAATGTTATCCTCCTTACACTGGTTCAGTTTCGTTTTGAATTCAAAACACTATTTTACCTAGAGAGCTTTAAATAATCGAGCTCCTGTTTATCTAACCAACCTTCTGTCTCGCTACAATCCAACTCGCTCTTCAAGATCTCAAACTCAGAGCTTCTGGTAGTACCTAGAGTAGCAAAGTCGAGTAAAGGAGGTCGAGCCTTCTCATTTATGGCTCCTAAACTCTGGAATAACCTTCATGATAATATCCGAGGCTCAGACACACTCTCCCAGTTCAAAACTAGATTAAAGACCTATCTGTTTAGTAAAGCACGCACTCAGTGCATCACTTAGCGGTATGATACATGATTGTGCTCCACACAGGTCTCTGCATCTCGTTTATATACACTATAAACAGCAGCTACACTAATTATTCTCTTCATTCTCTATTTCCACCAGGAGATTCTCATCCCGTGGCCCTCAAAGACTATGCACAGCCACTGATGTGATCCAAGACCAGCGACATGATGATCCTGAGGTTTCCATAATCCTGGACCAGGCCGTATCCTGAGCAGCTGCTGTGGTGGTCATGGAGGAGTGGAGAGCATGAGACTGATTCCTGTGACACTCCAGGGACAGACGAGTCTTCGCTGAGGCCCAGTGTTCTCCAGCCTCCGGCGCCTAGACTGCAGCTCTGCACCAGACGTTTGGCTATTGGAGAAATGGTCGTGCCCAGCTGAGTCTGATTTCTCTCCAGGTTTTTAATCCTTCACTTTGGTCAATTGGTGAAGTTTGTTCCTTGCCGTTGTCGCCACTAGATTGCATGGTTCGGGATCTGTAGAGCTGTGCATCGATGTATTGGTTCTTCAGTGTTTGGACTCTCAGTAGTGAAGATTAAACTGAACTGAGGTGAACTGAACTGAGCTAAACTGAACTGAACTGAACCTAAACTCTGAGAACTAAACTACACTGTTTACATTCACTATAATCTGCTATGTGAAGCTGCTTTGACACAATCTACATTGTAAAAGCACTACACAAATAAAGCTGAATTGAATTGAACATGGACACACACACAGACATACACACACACACACACAGGCAGTGTCCTGTAATGTGTGTGTAGTTCATTACTCATGCAATTAAAGAGCTGAACGGCCACATAAATAAGCATCAGGCCTGAATCCCGGAGGCTCTGACAGACGGAGCACAAGTTCACACACACACACACACACACACACACACACACACACACACACACACACACACACACACACACACACACACACACACACCCTAGCAGTTTCAGCGGTCAGCAGATCACAGACTTCTGGACACACACACACACAAACACACACACACCCGCACACACACACACACACACCAACATCAGCAGTTTCAGCGGTCAGCAGATCACAAACTTCTGGACACACACACACACACACACACACACACACATTCACACACAAAATATCATCTGCTTGAGACATTTACACTCAGTGTGTGTACAGCAACACTGCTATTCAAAAACATTTTAACACCCCACCGACATGACACACACACACACACACACACACACACATACAAACACACACACACATCTCC
>NC_133181.1:62335000-62347500 GCF_049306965.1 Danio rerio | reverse complement strand
TTTATTTCTCATAATGGAAATGTTCTCAATCCTGGCTAGTGTTAATAATGTTTTCATATATATATATTTTGTAATGTTTGGATTTTCATGTTATTTTTTATTTGAATTTCAGGTAAAGCTTTAGTCATTTTGTTGTGTTTTTTGCCATTATTAATTTACGTTAATCATATTTAATTTGCATATAATATTATTTTAAAACATGTTTATTTAGTTTTTTGTTAGTTTATTTGTTTATTTTATTACTTTAAAATCATGTTAAACTAAAATAAATGTTGCCATGGCAATTAATTTATATAAAAATAATTATGTTTATATTCAGTTTTAGGGGCACCACAGTGGCTCAGTGGTCAGCACTGTGGCCTCACAGCGAGAAGGTTGCCGGTTTGAGTCCCGGCTGGGTCAGTTGGTGTTTCTGTGTGGAGTTTGCATGTTCTCCCCGTGTTGGTGTTGGTTTCCCTTCGGGTGCGCCGGTTTCCCCCACAGTCCAAACACATGTGCCATAGGGGAATTGATGAACCAAATTGGCCATAGTGTATGAGTGTGTGTGTGTGAATAAATGTGTATGGGTGTTTTCCAGTACTGTGTTGCAGCTGGAAGAGCATCCGCTGTGTAAAACATATGCTGGAATATTTGGCAGTTCATTCTGCTGTGGCGACCCCTGATTAATAATTTCCACCTTGAGGAAACCCACGTCAGCATGGGAAGAACATGCAAACTCCACACAGAAACACCAACTGACACAGCCGAGGCTCAAACCAGTGACCTTCTTGCTGTGAGGCCACAGTGCTAACCACTGGGACACCGTGCCACCGACACTAGCAATTAGATTAAATGTAATGTAACACATGTGTTTTGTTTAGATTTAATTTTAGTGAATGTTTATTTTATTAATGTAAATGTTCTGAATGCTCTTAGTCTTCATTAATCTTAACATTAATAACTAGAACCTAAAGTTCGTTGACGAACTTTGATGTTGGCTTGAGAAAGCCAACGTGACTGCGCCGGGGACTCAAAGGCAGTTGGCAGGAAGCACAGCGGTTGAGAAGTGGTTGCTAGGCGGTTGCTAAGATGTTGCTAAGGCATTCCTAGGTAGTTGCTAAGGTGTTCTGAGCGGTTTCTAGGCTGTTGCTAGGGTCCACTGGACTGTTAATCGGAAGGCCTCATTTACATTTTTGATCAAATCGAGAGAGAGAGAGGACTGATTTGTTCAGGTTGTTTAATGCAGATCACTATAGTATAGTTAGTATTTATAGTATATATTATAATCTGAACAAAATTACATTATAATAAATATCATATAAAGAAAAATATTAAATTAAAACACTAATGAAACAATAGCACATACATTTAGTTAATTTGTCTATTATTTAATCAATCTTATCAGTTTTGCAGTTAATATAGAGTACAGTCAATTTACAGTAATTTGCAGCGTTATATATATAGTTATAGTTATATATACAGTTTACAGGAAGAAAATCGCATTAAATACAATATTATAGGACGTCTTCATCACGTGGTTAATTCTGACCAATGACGTTGTTCCACCCCACTGGCCACTAACACAATGTTATAATCGTAATATTTAGTTGTCATCACCTGGGTGATTTTATTTTTTTTTTGGTACAGCATAGGCCAAAAGCTTGGCTTTCATTGTCATTATCACAAGTAAGGAGAAGGCTTTTTTGCGGTACAGAATATTCTGTTTTGAAAGAAATATCTGAAGTAAACTTATGTTTTTGCCAACATAAAAGGGGGATAAAAAATAATTTTTATAACACTAACCATAAATGTGTGTATGTGTGTGTGTATGTGTATATATATATATACATACAGTTGAAGTCAGAATTATTAACCCCCATTTGATTTTTTTTTTTCCTTTTTTAAATATTTCCCAAATGATGTTTTCCCAAATGATGACACTTTATTTTTACTGTTTGTAAATAATTGTTGTTAACATTTTTGCTTTAAAACATTATAATACTGTTTTTGCACAATAAATAAAATGTGATTTAAAAAGTGCAAAAATTGTCTTTGTTAGAATTTACACGTGATTACAACGGTATAAAGACGTTCAGGTCCGACCGGACCTAATGGAAAGAAATTGTAGGTTTTGAAGATGGATTATTAGTTTTGTGGCAAGGACATAGCTGTTTTTAGAGGGTTAAAATACAGATTAAAAATAAAGTTAGAATGATTTTATATTAAATATGTTTATTGTATAATATACGTGAATGTTCGCATGGCTTTCATTTTCATTATCACAAGTAGAGGAGAAGGCTTTTTCACAGCACAGAATATTCTGTTTTGAAAGAAATATCTGAAGTAAAGTTATGTTTCTGCCAACATCAGAGGCATGCATTTTAAAACTCACAGGGTAGCAGACAGAAATGCATGCGGGTCGATTCCGACGCGGATGATTCTGCATCCAGATCAGTTTTATTACGCTTTATGGAGTTCACTGCGAGCATAATATGAAGTGCCTCTTAAAGGGCCATTGCTAAATTACAAAGGGCTCAAAAATAGTCTTCTGGCGCCATCTCGTGGACACTCTGACACGCTTTGAGTCTGAATTTTACAAATTTAATATAAAAAAAATATTTATAGGAAAACTGTTATTTATAATTACACCAAATAAATATGATAATTATCAGTAATTTCAAACACATCTTTTGGCCAAATTTGAGGATTGTATACTTTTTTATATGCCCCAAATACTCGATACAATTTTTTAATTAAAACATTTTTTATTCAAAAACTACAAATCTTATCGGCATGAGGACATACAGCAACCATCTCATGAGCAGTAGGCAGCTTTTGACCAAATTTGGGGCTTGTAGCATCTAAGCCCTGGGAGGAGAAGCGATTGCTTTTTTAAGTCAGAAGCCGGAATAATAATAAGAATAATAATAATAAGAATAAGTTTAAGTAGCATTACAGTATGTTGGCTTTCTCAAGCCAACATAATAATAAGAGAGAGAGACTGAACTGAAAGTCAATCATTCTCAGTGTATCAGAGTAAATCTCAGTCTCTTTCCCAACACTGATCTGTTTGTTTGAGCGCCTCCACATGATCCTGGCACACACACACCACACACTGCAGCTTTAATTAGAGGAATAAATCAGACAGAAATCATCATTCTGTCATCGTTCACTCACTCATGCTGTTCCAGAGCAGTTTCTCTCTTCCTCTTATCTGAGAAACTGAAAGACTGAACGCTTATTACTGCCAAAATTAAAGATATTAAAAGTGCATTATCCTATTGCAATTCAGATTTTTTTATATTAAAAATACTTGTTTTGGTCAGCACGGTGGCCTCACAGCAAGAAGGTCTCTGGTTTGAGTCTCGGCTCGGATGGTGTTTCTGTGTGGAGTTTGCATGTTGCAAGTTGGTGTGGGTTTCCTCCGGGTGCTCCGGTTTCCCCCACAGTCCAAACACATGTGGTATAGGGGAACTGTAGAGTAGAGCTGCTCGATTAATCAGAAACAGAGAACAAAACCGAAAACCACACAGCTGTTGAGTCCAGACAGCCTAAAACAAGCTGTCTGTATAAACACACACACACATGGACACACAGCACCAAGCAAGTGACACACACACACATAGACAGCATCACGCTTTCTCTCATTCACACACATACACACACACACACACACACACACACATGGACACACAGCACCAAGCAAGTGACACACACACACATAGACAGCATCACGCTCTCTCTCATTCACACACATACACACACACACACACACACACACACACACACACACACACACACACACACACGGACACACAGCACCAAGCAAGTGACACACACACATAGACAGCATCACACTCTCTCTCTCATTCACACACATACACACACACACACACACAAACACACACACACACACACACACACACACACACACACACACATGGACACACAGCACCAAGCAAGTGACACACACACATAGACAGCATCACACTCTCTCTCATTCACACACATACACACACACACACACACACATGGACACACAGCACCAAGCAAGTGACACACACACACATAGACAGCATCACACTCTCTCTCATTCACACACATACACACACACACACACACACACACACACACACACACACACACACACATGGACACACAACACCAAGCAAGTGACACACACACATAGACAACATCACGCTCTCTCTCATTCACACACATACACACACACACACACACACACACACACACACACACACACACACACACACGTGGACACACAGCACCAATCAAGTGACACACACACATAGACAACATCACGCTCTCTCTCATTCACACACGTACACACCAGAGGCGTTGCTAGGGTCAAAAGGGTTAAGGGGCTTAGCCCCAAAGAACCCCCACCCCCCACCCCCCACCCCAAAAAATAAGTAAAAAAATAAAAGAAGTTTTAATTCACCGCACAAATATACCTATTCTAATCTTATTACCAGGATTAAAAATGGTTAATAATAAATAAAGGTTTTTTAAGACTTGTAAAATCCAAATAGGAAAAAAACTAGTCTGTTATGAGCCATATCATACCTCTTGAGCCTCCTATCTCCTTCTGATTTGAAGTTTCTGTTTGTTTTTTGAAAATGTAATTTTCTGCATGTCTTCAAATCTGAAAATATTATTTATTTTTATAGTGTGAGTTGTTATCTAATGTGATACAAAGCTACAAACATGTTCATTTGGACAGAGTGATTAACTGAGATGTAGTGTTGTCAAAATAATGGAATTTCTAAATTCAATACCTTGCAAAATATTGATATTCAATAGGCTACTATTTTTTACATAATAACAATTCTATCAAAAATAGTAGGCTAGCTAAGGCTTCAAAAAAATAAAAATAAAGATCTATATGCTAGAAATATGTTTACTTTAAATTTCTTCAGAGGGATTTTTTTTTCAGTTTTCCTCAAAATAGGGTGATGTGGGCATTGTAGCACTTTAAATGCATGTAATGCCTGTTTTATTCATACTTGAGCAGAAATTCCATATATATTCTTCACAAAAGTAGTAGAACATTCTAGGAAATCCCTAATATGGATGAAGGCATCCAGCTGTTGCTGTAGTAGAATAAAAATACGATCTGAATAAAAATAAAAAGGCTTTAACTGATCATTTACACGACTGCGACAATAAATGTTTTATACAGTTAAAGTCAGAATTATTAGCCCTCCTTTGAATTTTATTTTCTTTTTTAAATATTTCCCAAATGATGTTTAACAGAGCAAGGAAATTTTAACAGTAGCCTATGTCTGATAATATTTTCCTTTTGAAGAAAGTCTTATTTGTTTTATTTCAGCTAGAATAAAAGCAGTTTTACATAAAAAAAAAAAAAAAAACATTTTAGGGTCAAAATTATTAGCCCCGTTAAGATTTTATATATTTTTCCCATAGTCTACAGAACAAACCATCGTTATACAATAACTTGCCTTATTACCCTAACCTGCCTTTAAAGCCTTTAAATGTACACTTTAAGCTGTATAGAGGTGTCTTAAACAACGTCTAGTCAAATATTATTTACTGTCATCATGGCAAAGATAAAATAAATCAGTTATTAGAGTTGAGTTATTAAAACTATTATGCTTAGAAATGTGCTGAAAACAATATTCTCTCCGTTAAACAGAATTTGGGGGAAAAAATAAACGGGGGCTAATAATTCAGACTTCAACTGTGTGTTCTTCCAACCAATTTAGGTATTTTCATAAGAAAGTCGATTTATAATTTGATTCAAACTGACATAGCATGTTAATAATAAGCTAGATGCATAAACTCACTGTGATTTAACTATTACAGAAACAGATGTGACTTGCTATATCATATAAATATATAATTTCTAGAAAGTTAGTACAATTTACTTTTTTTTACTTGTATTTACATTGATATGATGCACATTTTACTGATTATAGTTATTTTATGTCACCAAAACTACACACATTTTATACTGTGGAAACAAGCTTCATCAGTAGTTAAGTGAAGTTTATTCATAAACTAATTTCGAGAGGATCACGTGCTTATGATTTATCACGTCCAGTCTCGCATTTGCTAATCACTAATCTTCCAATCATACGAGCCCTAAGGCACCATAAATAGTCTAAGTTTCCAGTTCACTTTATCTTCGTTTGGAAGAAGCAGCTTCACCGTAGCTAGCTCCGTTGAAGAACCAACTCTAAACCAGCATGGACAACTAAAGCAGCAACAAGCTACAATCTTCAGGATCTTCATTTGGAAGAACGCTCTGCTCTGCTCATCAACTACAAAGCTACAAGTGCTACAAGCTACAAAAGCTTCAAGCTACAATCTACAATATACAATCTAAAAGCTTCAATCTACAAGCTACAATATACAAGCTACAGCAACAACAACAACAACTACTATTGCTACCATTTCAAACAACTACAACTCCAACAATTTCATCAACAGCTTAAACAACAACACCAAAACCTTCCACTTCAAAGAGCCTCCACAACGCATCTGCTGTGTCTTCAACCTTATTTCCCAGCAAGATATAAGCCAAAACTCCAAAGCTATTGCAATAAAACGGAACCCTCACCTTCTCCTAGCAGTACACAAGCTATCCATCGTTTAACAGATTGTTTGCTGGAATGTGTTCAGCAGAGCAGCAGCTCCAGCCACAAACAATGTTGAATTTGATCAACAAAATGGCCGCCAGGCTTTTGCACCTTTTGCATGGCCTGACTGAAACTTCTTAAGCCAATAGCTCTAAAGATAAGCGTCTCCATCCAATGAGCTAAAAGACTGGAGATGGTCCCGCCCTCTCTCTTGACTCTGTTGCAAAGACCTTATGAATGAATAGGCCAGACACGCTTGTAAATTTAGTTAAAAAAAAAAAAAAAAAAAAAAAAAAAAATTCCATTTGACATTTAACTTCTAAAAAGATTATTACCCAACCAGTAAATACAAGCTATTGAAAAACATTATGCCATCAAGCACAGAAGTCCAATTGTAATACGCCAGCGACTCATGTGTTGATTTACAAGCGTCATATAAGATTATATAGCAAGTCAGTCGGATGTGAAAACGGCAAAGAAACAAACTTCCCACTTGACTGTTATAAATACAAATTTAAACTTCACTATCACTTCACATGCTCAGTCTTCAAGGGGTACCAGTTTTCCAGGACCACCAGACTAGCCATATCCCATGTCCTCAGCTCTCCATTCATCTGTCATCCCGTTAGGAGACGAACACCCACCCCTACCATCCTTGCACATCGTATCAATGAAGTCATCGGACCATGCATTATCAAAAGCGCTTCCATTTACAGCCGCCCATGCCCTTATTAAGATGCCTCGCATGGATATAAACTAAAACAATTTTCATGTCTGCCATACTTGTATTATTTTGCAAAGATTTAATTTCTGATTCTCTTTGTTTTTTCTATTTTAGAGATCATGACTGCTGGCTCCAGAAGCTGACCCTCATCCAACCTATTACACTCCACATCCTCTTCACAAAGGATACATTCCATTTTTCACTTTATCCAATCTGTCCTAACCTGCAGTCTGCAACCTCCGAACCTGAAACCGTCGATTATCTTATTAAAAAGAAATCGACAACAACTTCATGATTGGAACTCCAAGGCTCCTCCTTTTAATATCTCGCGCATTAGCCCCATTGGTGTCGCTACTCAAAAATGTTCTGGCAAAAACGCCTTGTAGTCGACCTTTCGTCCCAACACAATTGCTCCTTTCCTAGCATTAACAGCACTATCCCATTGGACGAATATTTACTTAACTACCACGACGTTGATCAAGAGATCTCTCTCATAAAGATAGCCAGTCGTAACACCTGGCTAGCCAAAGAAGACATTTCCCCTACCTTTAAAATCATGCCAATCCACCCAGACTTCTGGCACCTTTTGGCATTTATTGGCGAAATCAATTCTATTTTTCGGATGCAAAAGCAGCCCAAAAATATTTGACATGATGTCAGAAGCTTTATGCTGGATTCTGTCTAATATTTACGAAATCCCATACCTCATTCACCTTCTAGACGATTTTCTTATTTCCCCCCCGTCATCTCCTCCAGCCAAACACCTAGAGATCACCCAGCAGGTTTTCGCTGATCTCGGAAGGACCCAGTACTTCAATCGAATTTCTGGGTATTAATCTAGACTCGCATAAATTCCAAGCATCCCTTCCTAAAGAGAAAATCAATCGAATAATTTCTCTATCCCAAATTTTCCTCGAAAAACAAATGTGCACACAACGAGAACTCCTACCAATTCTCGGCCATCTAAATTTCGCTATGCGCATTATTCCTTTCATTTCCCACCTCCTTCAATTATCCACCACAGTTCATGGTTTAGAAGAAACAATTTTTCTCTCCAAACCCAGTCGCGATGAACTTTGCTTATGGATCTCTTTCCTTAAGCAATGGAACGGCTGTTCCTTTTTCTACAGCGACTTGATTGCATCCCCTATTGACATCAACACATACACAGACGCTGCCCCTCCAATAGGTTACAGTGGCTAATATAAAGGACACTGGTTTGTCTCAACATGGCCAACCCAATTGTAATTCCATTCCAAAGACCAATGTTTTTCAGCCCTCTTCAAATTCTACCCTATCATCGCAGCAGCCATCCTGTGGGGGGACGAATGGTCTACATCTAGCATTCTCTTTCACTACGATAACGAAGCTACAGTGCATTGCATTAACAAAGGGCGCTCCCACTCCCAATCGCTTATGCCATTTTTAAGACACCTTATCTGGATATCTGCTAAAAAACAATTTATCATGATTGCTGAACATGTACCTGGTTGCAAAAACCAAATCGCTGACTCTCTCTCTCATTTCTCTTTGCAGATATTCTGGCAACTAGCCCCGGAAGCAGACCCTCACCCAACGCCGGTCCCTCCTTATTCAGTAACGATATTTCCATAAACCACCCATTTCATAATCTTCATCAAACTTCTCTATCTCTTATCCTACAAGCAATAGCTCCCAGAACCCTCAATGCATACCTCACAGCATGGAATTCGTTCAAACAATTCCATACCATGCTAGACAACCCATTACACTCAAAATCCTTACCTCATGCATCTACACCCTCTTTAAAGGTTACATTTCCTCCCATACAGCCCGCACCTTAGATGCTATGTTCAATCTAGCATTTTTTGGGGGGGGTTTCTTAAACGTTCTGAATTAACAGTTACATCCAAATTTAACCCTCTACTCCACCCCACCATCTCAGATCTAGCTTTGCAAGACAGGGAAACTATCTCTTTCCTTATCAAACAAAGCAAAACAGATTAATTCCAGAGAGGACACTCTATCCTCATTTTCAATATTCCTTCACCTACACGCCCATTCCAAACCCTCTTAGCCTAGAAAATCTCAAGAGGCTAACCCACTGGCCCCGCTTTTTACTGATGACGCTAACCGTCCAGTATCTCGATTCTGGTTTCAAAAACACCTTAAAGAAATCTTTCGCCTATCAGGTTTTTTCCCAGAGCCCTTTTCCAGCCACTCATTCAGGATTGGCGCAGCCACTACAACGGGCTCTCACACCATCAGATCCAGACCCTTGGTCGCTGGTCTTCTGAAGTTTTCAAATCTTATATACGTCTCAGTAAATACCACCTCAAGAAAGCCCAACAGGCTTTAACCAACCCCCAAGCACCTCCTCGCACGGCTCCAACTCAAAAAGGTGTCTAACAGAGCCTCGACTCTCGCAAGAGTCATCCAAACCAAACCCCGCAGAAGCCCAATTGTCCACCCATGGCACCCTTACATGCTTGCCAAGGACTCCCTCAAGGGCCATTGCAGTTAGCATCTTCTGCAATCACCAATAGCTATTTACAGATGCAGACGTTTGTATCCACATGTTCTTTGCGCATTTACTGCGTTTGTACATATGTATTATATTTGTGCTTGTTCCCTTCTTCCAACTTTTCCAAATCTTTTATCCTTATAACCCTACTTTTCAGCCTCTCGTTCCTTTCTTCTCTACACTCCACTCCTAACTAATCTATTTTACACTCTACCTCTAATGATCTTGTTTCTCCTGTCTAGACTCTTCAGACACCCGAAGGGGCCCCCTTGAGCTCCAACTCTCGCAGGATTCGGCCATAGCGGCCACAGTCCTTTCTTCTTCACGATGTTACCTATTCTTTTTCCGCCTAGACTCTTTCTCCAAGCTCCAAACCCCGCAGGGGTCCGTTCAAGCTAAAACTTCTTCACTCTACTTCAACTACCTCTCTTCTCCTTATGACTCACCCTCTAGCTCTGACCCCCACAGGGATCGCTCCGAGCCCCAATCTCTCGCAAGAGTTATCCAAATCCTCTTTCCCACTCACTGATATCTATCTCCTCCTATCCGCAATCTACCCTCAAGCTCTGACCTCCACAAAGGTCGCTCAGAGCTCCAACTCTCACAAGAGTTACTCTCTTCCACTCACTGCTACCTATCTCCCCCTATCTACACTCTACCCCCAAGCTCTGACCTCCACAGAGGTCGCTTCAAGCTCCAACTCTCGCAAGAGTTACTCTCTTCCACTCACTGCTCCTCCCAGCTACACTCTACCCTCAAGCTCAAACCTCCGCAGAGGTCACTCCTATCTGCACCCTACCCTCAAGCTCAAACCTCCGCAGAGGTCACTCCTATCTACACCCTACCTTCAAGCTCAAACCTCCGCAGAGGTCGCTCCTATCTACACCCTACCCTCAAGCTCAAACCTCCGCAGAGGTCGCTCCTATCTACTCCCTACCCTCAAGCTCTAACCTCCGCAGAGGTCACTCCTATCTACACCCTATCCTCAAGCTCAAACCTCCGCAGAGGTCACTCCTATCTACACCCTACTTTCAAGCTCAAACCTCCGCAGAGGTCGCTCCTATCTACTCCCTACCCTCAAGCTCTAACCTCCGCAGAGGTCACTCCTATCTACACCCTATCCTCAAGCTCAAACCTCCGCAGAGGTCACTCCTATCTATACCCTACCTTCAAACTCAAACCTCCGCAGAGGTCGCTCCTATCTACACCCTACCTTCAAGCTCAAACCTCCGCAGAGGTCGCTCCTATCTTCAAGCTCAAACCTCCGCAGAGGTCACTCCTATCTATACCCTACCTTCAAGCTCAAACCTCCGCAGAGGTCGCTCCTATCTACACCCTACCTTCAAGCTCAAACCTCCGCAGAGGTCGCTCCTATCTATACCCTACCTTCAAGCTCAAACCTCCGCAGAGGTCGCTCCTATCTACACCCTACCTTCAAGCTCAAACCTCCGCAGAGGTCGCTCCTATCTACACCCTACCTTCAAGCTCAAACCTCCGCAGAGGTCGCTCCTATCTACTCCCTACCCTCAAGCTCTAACCTCCGCAGAGGTCACTCCTATCTACACCCTACCCTCAAGCTCTAACCTCCGCAGAGGCCGCTCTAAACTCAAACTCTCACAAAGCTCCATCTTTCGTAAGAGCTACTCTCCTCCACTCTCTGCTCCATACCTTCACTCTACTCTGGCCCCCGCAGGGGTCACTTAGAGCTCCAACTCCCACAAGATTCACTCAAAGTTCTCTTTCCACTGCTTCAAACCACCTATTCTCCCCTTCTTCTTAACCCCGAAAACCATGACCCCCGCAGGGGTTCCTTCAAACTCTAACTCCAGCAAGAGTTATTAGAATCCTCTTTTCACCCTTATTAATCCTATCTAATTAATGCCCATGCATTTAACCTCTTTTCTTCTACTATATCCAGCAGCCGGATATAGCTCTAAATTTCCTGCCTTTTGGGGGGTTTTTTCTTCGAATACGCGGCTGCTGTCCCGAGCGATTAATTCTGCATTTTGGGGAGTTCTGAGATCCACCGAGCTCAGGCTCCCTTCTTGCTCTGCCAACGGGAGGAAGCCCCGGGCTCGAGGAGCCCTTGAGCTCGGGGCTCTCTCCCGGGACAGCATGCCAAATAAGCTTTGTAAATCATCAGCTAAGTGTGAACTCTTGAAGTGAAGTTTATTCATAAACTAATTTCGAGAGGATCACGTGCTTATGATTTATCACGTCCAGTCTCGCATTTGCTAATCACTAATCTTCCAATCATACGAGCCCTAAGGCACCATAAATAGTCTAAGTTTCCAGTTCACTTTATCTTCGTTTGGAAGAAACCCCCCTCCTCCCCTATTCTCCTCCTTTACCTGTAATTGGGCGGCACGGCGGTCCAGTGGTTAGCACTGTGAACCACACAGCAAGAATACTGCCGGTCCTAGTTCGATAGGACCGGTGAGTGTTTCTGTGGGGAGTTTGTATGTCCTTCCCGTGTCCGCGTGGGTTTTCCCCGGGCTCTCCGGTTTCCTCCCACCATCCAAAGACATTCAACATACTTAACAATCAAGCTGGTCTAATTCCTTACGTTCCCTTAGCTACAGCGGCAGGGGAGTTCTGAGATCCACCGAGCTCAGGCTCCCTTCTTGCTCTGCCAACGGGAGGAAGCCCCGGGCTCGAGGAGCCCTTGAGCTCG